>NW_006922143.1:1650529-1664602 GCF_000298275.1 Orycteropus afer afer | reverse complement strand
AAGTTGGCTCTGTTTTCCTGTTTCAGGTAGGTGCATGGTGTTGTGTGGTGTGGACAGGTGGCCAGACTCAGAGTTTATAGCTTTTCAGTGAACACTTCCTTCGGAGGCACTGCCTTCCAGCGCTGAGAAGTAGCTCAAGAGTATGGTCCTTGTCCTGCAGAAGGGTAGATCTGTGGGAGAGATGGGCAAGGAAGAGGCTTAATCTGTGCTCATGGCTCTGGAAGCTCAGAGGCCACGGAGACTTGTTAAAATATGTCACCTGAAAGAGAATTAGAAATCAGGGGAGAAGCAAGGAAAATTGCAGACAAAACGTGGTTGCAAAGATGCAGAGGGAAGTGGGGCAGTAGTTTGCTCCATCATTGCCCTACTGGCAAGCACAGGCCATCGAGTGGACTCCACTCATGGGACCCCTGTGGGTCAGAGAGGACTGTGCTCTAGAGGGTTTTCAAAGGCTGACTGGTTGGAAGTAGAGCCCAGCACCAGGCCTTCAAGCCACCAGCCTTTCTGGAAGCAGCCAAGCACTTAACCCATTGCACAACCAGGGCTACACACACACACACACACACACACACACAGGAGCTGAAAACTGAAAAAAAAACCAACACCCAACCCCTGCCATCCAGTCAATTCCAACTCATAGTACCGCTGGAGGACAGAGTGGAACTGCCCTATAGGATTTCCAAGGCTGTCAGTCTTTATGCGATCAAACTGCCTCATCTTTCTCCCACGGAGTGGCTTGTGGGTTCAAACAGCTGACTTTTGGCTAGGAGATGAGCACTTTCACCACTGTACCACCAGGACTCTGCGATGTAGTGAAATGAGTCATTACGTTGACTGCCTGGGGAATCAACAAATCGTGACAGAGTCATCACTCCCACTGGCTTCACTGAAATTCTCCACCCTGTGGGGATTTTACAAAGACCACCCTAAAACGCAAATGTGACCCACCACACCTGTGCTTAAAACCCTTCACTGATGAGCCCTTGCCCATAAAGGCTAAGCTGTAGCTTGAACTGTGGATACCTCCCCCACAGTTACCTCTGTAGCGGGCCCACCAGCGTCACACTAATGCAGTCAGCTTCTGTTCCAAGTCTGTGACTGGTACTTACCCTGCATCCACTCCAGGCTTCAAGGCCCCTCTGTCAGCCTGCACCTGGCTGCCTGTCTTATCCTGCAAGACCCAGGCAAGCTGCCTCTCTAAGAGGAGACGTCTCAGAGTTTCTGAGGATGAGTCACTCCTGTTTTCTTTACTCCCATTGCACCCTGTGTGAATTTCCAACAAGATGTTTAGTAGATGTGACGTAATGACCTGGGCACCCGATTCTGTGAGTTGTCTGCAGCTGTCGCAGGGGTCAGTGGGAGACTGACCTTATCCCGTCACTGGCGTGCCATTCTTTACCACGCTCTGGCGTGCCATTCTTTACCACGCTTCCGAACACGGTCCATGTTTGCGGAACTGAACTGACATGAGTACGTTCTAGGTATCAGTGCCATGGTGCTGTGGTAAAGAAGTGACTGAAACGGGCACGTTAGTGTCTTACGTGCAGGACATGCTTTGTTCTGGGTTTGTGTGTAAACGGAATGGACCCTGTTGTACCCTCGGGGAACACGGATTGCTCTTCAGAGCTGAGTAGATTCTCTCATGGGTCAAATGGGAGATGAGTCCGCATGTCACACTGCAGGGCTAGCGGGGCCCCACAGATGCAGAGTACAGCTGTTCCATGGGTTTTCATGGCTGTCACCTTTGCGAAGGGCCTTTCTTACGGGGCCTCAGCGTAGGTAGAACTGCTGACCTTTCAGTTTGCATTTGATTGCTTAACTCTCTTTGCCACCCAGGGAGTCACAGAGTGTCCTAGGAGTCTCTGAAATGGGAGAACAGTTGCTAAGCTGAATGACATCCACAGATGCTCCAGGAGAGCTGGGAGGGGAGAGAACCGCCGTTTCCTCCTATGGCACGCATTCCTGCATGTCGGGGGACTGCTTGGCAAGCCACTGCATGAGCCGCCTTCCCTGGATACACTTACACAGAGCCCGGTGGCTTACTGTTGGGCAGGAGAGTGTACCCACATCAATGTGGAAATGCAGGCCAAGCCAGGTAAAATACGTTCTGGCTACCGGTGCCAAGTTCCAGTGGTAAAAGGGTAATTGAAACTCTCCTGTTTGTGTCTTAAATATGCAGGGCATGCTTTGTTCATAACTTTCCATGTAATTAGATATAAAAATAAAAAAGATTAGATGTATTATGACTGATTGTAGAAGAATCAGAAGTAGTTGTACCATGAAGGGAAACGGACCTTAGATTCAAGCTCATGTAGAATTTGCCAGCTCTTTTAAAAGTAATTTGTATTCCAAAGTGGAACTGGAATCTTGTTAAAAAAAGGGGGGGGGGGAGGACTTGCTGGAAGATAGAGAGGGTGAGAGGGAGGGAGGGTGGGAAGAAGACAGGGAAAAAGGCAGACAGCAGAAGAGAGAAAGGGAGAGAGAGAGAGGGAAAGAAACACAAGAGAAAGGTAGAGCCCATTGCTAAGGATGTAACTGGGACTCACAGTGGGGGTGACAGGGTGGCAGCTGAGCACTCCCCAAGAGGCAGGCTGGTGTTGTTCAGATGGGTACCTAGGCCAGATCTGTCCCCGCTGGCCAGCGGCACTCAGATGGCAGACCCAGGCCCGATCCGCTCTCTCCAGGCTGGTGTTGTTCAGAAGGTGGACCTGGGCCAGATCCGCTCTCTCCAGGCTGGTGTTGTTCAGAGAGCAGACCCGGGCCAGATTTACTCCCTCCAGGCTGGTGGTGTTCAGGAGGCGGACCCGGGCCAGATTTACTCCCTCCAGGCTGGTGGTGTTCAGGAGGCGGACCTGGGCCAGACCCACTCCGTCCTGATCTCTACTGCTTCAGTAATGCCAGCTGACTGGCATGAGCATTGACAGATGAGGATACATTTTCTTAGCGTCCAACATCATTGCAGAGTTACACACATAGTGGCTCCTGGTCCCACATGGACACAAGGGTGGTGGTAGTCCTGACGGATAATGCAAATCCTGAGTAGGAGAATTCCCTCTCACCTCTTGTGCCTGTGTGGATATGTGCTGTCAGCAGGGAATTCCTTTTTCCAGTATGATTTCTTCACTGGGAAGGTAGTGACTAGTGTATGTTCTATGTGAAAACCTGGGAAATAAGACTTTTTATTTCTGTACAAAACATTTACAAATTGCAAAGAGTTCATGTTTTATAGAAATACTAGCTTGTCACTAACTTACAGTTAGATTTTCATTGTATTATTATTTATTGCAAAATCTAAATTTAAATTTACTCCCAGGAATTTTGAAAGTTAAGTAACATAAAGTCAACAGTTCTGACTTAAAAGCTGACTTAACTCACCAGGAAGAGATGATCCTGAAATTCCCCTATTTTTGCAGTTTGGGATCATGAATGAAAGTACACTGCTACTGGAATAAAAGGATGCAATTTTTATAGTAAGCTATGACCCAAAAGTCTTTTCAGAAATGAATTTTCCAGGAGAGAAACTGGATTAAATAAAAGGCATACACACATTATGCTAAATGAGTGATGGTAAGAATAAACACATGAAAGAGGACCGTCTGTGTCTTAGCATGTTTGTAACCAAGGCATTTTGATTAATACCAAGAGGCCTGTGCACAGATTCTGAAAGGACTGTGAGGCTGAGAGGTGCCCAGGAGACCTCCAGACATCCCTTGTTTCATTAGTGTAGAAACCAAAGCCAGAGTTAGGAGACCTGCTTTAGGTGGCTTCATTGCTAACCCAGAAGTTCTGAATAAGAAGCTGAACGTTGCTCCCTCTTGGAAGGTTGACGCATCTCCTCTGATGATCTTGGCCTTCCATCTTCTCCTTCCACAGGTACCTTACAGTCATGGTGAGGGCCTGAAGAAAATAAGATGCTGTAGGTTCTAAGGGAGCTCTGGTGGTGTAGTGCCTAAGGCATTTGACTACCAACCAGAAGGTTGTGTAATTGTTGTTTGCGGATTCTAATGACTTTATAAGGAGCCCTGGTGGCACAATAGTGAAGTGCTCAGCTGCCAATGAAAAGGTTGGTGGTTTGAACTCACTAATTGGATCCACAGGAGAAAGGCCTGGTAGTGTGCTTCTGTAAAGATGACAGCCTGGGGACCCCACGGAGAAGTTCAGCTCTGACATGGGCATACTATAAGCCCAAATCAACTCTGGGCACCAAACAACAATGAATGGCTATAAAAAAGTATTCTGAGCCATCAGTTTTCACTATAAGAAGATATATAAGCAGATATGCAGCAGTAAATTTATATGACAACCATACTGCACAGCCCCCATGGCCAGTAGCCCAGCACAGTTCTCCTCTCACCTTGGGGCAGAAAGGCCGTCCATCTCAGCCAGTGCATCTGCCCGGCTGGCCGACTCCGGAGCCAGCGTCACTGCCTTTCACAGGTGGCTTAATCCTTACTCAAGTCAGGTGACTACAGAGGCTTAGTCAGTGGTGCAGTGCACAGTTGGTCCGCCTCTCATCCGTGATTCCTGTGTGATGTGGGGAGGAAGATTTTCAAACCCTGCAAATACACACTAGGAGATCCTTTTATTAGCTTTCATTCTTGAGTTGTTAGTCTTAATTATCATCTATTTACATTACCTTAGCTAGGGAGAGAAGAACAAATATTTAAGATGGCAGTTATCCCACTCATGAATGAAAAGTAACAATATAATAAAACAGTTAGTGTGCAACTTTTAACATTCTCAGCAATCCAAATGAGTTGGCTATACACTGAAAACTGGAAAAATCACATAAATAATTACTGAAAAGAGCCCAGTGTCCAACTGGGAGGTGTCCTCCGCGTCACTGAAATGAACACATGGAGCTTGTTGAAATGGTGGACCTTGGGCCAGGTACACTTTTGACAAATGAAAAGATAATAAATTCAGAAATCAGTCATTTACAAATACTTAGGTTTTTTTTTTCCTATTATAATAGTATTAAATCCTTCATGCCTAGCCTTGAAAGTCA
This sequence comes from Orycteropus afer afer, assembly GCF_000298275.1. Taxonomy (NCBI): domain Eukaryota; kingdom Metazoa; phylum Chordata; class Mammalia; order Tubulidentata; family Orycteropodidae; genus Orycteropus; species Orycteropus afer. Next base: position 1,659,594 of record NW_006922143.1, on the reverse strand, counting down.
CTCCCACCATTTTATTTTCCATTATTTGCTAACACTTCTTCTCTTAATATTTACTATATTTTCTTGCACTCGTGACAGTGTCATATTATACTTCCATGCCTGTTTAGATGGACGAGGAGAATACTTTTGGGGGAAGAAGGGTAAGTCATCTGGCCTATATTCCATTTCTCTGCTAATTACTAGAGGGATAATTCCAGGGAAGAAGGAAGGCAGGCGCCCTGGACCAATTTCCTTGTAAACCTACCAATAGCTCCATCTTGAATAATCTGTGAGTGGCATGTTCTGGGTACAGGGTCCTGAGCTATAGGGTGCTTTGAGCAGGAATCCCTGACTTGGAATTGCTTATTGACTATGCAAAGGCATTCAACTGTGTGGATCATAAATTATGGATAACATTGCAAAGAATGGGAATTCCAGAACCCTTGCTTGTGCTCATGAGGGAGCTGTCTGTACATGGACCAAGAGACTGTCATTCAAACAGAACAAGGAGCTAGTGCGAGGTTTAAAATTAAGAGAGGTGTACACTTCAATCTGTGTGCTGAGCAGATAATCCAAGAAGCTGGGCTATATGAAGGAGAACGTGGGATCAAGATTAGAGAAAGGCTCATTAATAACCTGAGATAATGCAGAGGATACAACCTTGCTTGCTGAAAGTAAAGAAGATTTGAAGCAATTATTGATGAAGGTCAAAGCCTTCAGTATGGATTACACTTCAACATAAAGAAAACAAAAATCCTCACAACTGGACCATTAAGCAACATCATGATAAATGGAGAGAAGATTGAAGTTGTTCAAGATTTCATTTTACTTGGATCCATAATCAGTGTCTCGAAGCAGCAGTCAAGAAATCAAACGACTTATGGCATTGGACAAATCTGCTGCAAAAGACTCCTTAAAAGAGTTAAAAAGTAAAGATATCACTTTGAAGACTAAGGTGTGATGGGCCCAAGCTGTTGCCTCATGTGCATGCAAAAGTTGGACAATGAACTAGGAGAAGCACAAATTCATACCTTTGAACTATGGTGTTGGTAAAGCATATTGGATATACCACGGACTGCCAAAGAACAAACAGATCTGTCTCAGAAGAAGCCCAGCAAGACTGCTCCTTAGAAGCAAGGACAGAGACACTCTTACATATTTTGGACATGTTATTAGGAGGGTCCAGTCCCTGGAGAAGGACATCATGCTCAATAAAGAAGAAGGTCAGAAAAAAAGAGGAAGACCTTCAGCAAGATGGATTGACACAACGGCTGTAGTGATGGGCTCAATTGCGGCAACAGTTGTGAGGATGGCAAAGAACCAGGCAGAGTTTCGTTCTGTTACACACAGGGTCACCGTGAGTCTGAACTGACTTGATGGCACCTAACAACAACAACAACTCTAAGCAAATCAAGCTTCTTTGGACTTATGATCATCACTCCCTGGAAAATAGCTCATAAGCTAGGTGACCTCCTGGCAGAAAGTGGAGATGCTTCACAGCCCTGTGGAGACCTCCCCTATCACGTAGGCCAGAGACCACGGGCCTGAGGTAAGAAGTAGGGACCTGAGCAGCTGTGTGGGGGCCTACTGATTGCTTGATTCCTGAAATTAGGGGTAAAGTGTGGTTCTAGATGAGACCTCTGATTCCTGTAACTGTAATCTAACAGTTGGATTCTAACATCCCTGTTGTTGTTTCTCTTGTGTGCCATCCAGTTGGTTCCAACTAATAGTGGCCCATGTGACGGGCTAGAACTGCCCCCTAGGATTTTCTTGGCTCTAATCTTTTTTATTTTTTATTGTGATTTGGGTGAAGATTTACAGAGCAAATTCACTTTCCATACAGCAGTTCACATATACTTTGTCTCATGTCATTGACCACAGTTTACCACAATGCAACAGCTCCTCTCCCACTTTCTCCCCATAGTTACCTCTTCCCAATGTCCATTCCTCCATACACTCCTGCCCCCTGAGCTGTCTCCCTGTGTGTAAGCAGCCCTTCTTTCTCCCATGATTGTCCTCTCCAAGGAGTGTATCTACTTGAGGTAAATTTTTTAACTCATATGCCTGTCTTTTGTTTGGCTGAAAACCACAGCTGTGAGTTCAATTCCAGATCTGAAGGGCAGTTAGGGGCCATAGTTTCAGTGGTTCCACCAGGCTCTATCAGACCAGCAAACCTGGTCCCCATTTTTTTTTTTTTCTCCAAATGATTTTGGGTTTTGTTCCACATTGTTCTCCCTCTCTATCAAGGGTCTCCTACATAGATCCCCTTCCAAGTGGATGACATTGGTAGCCAGGCACCATCTAGTTCTTCTGGTCTCATAGTTGTATAGGCTGCAGATTGGATGGTGTACCAGTCATTAGGACTAATTGTTTCCATGAATTTTGGTTTTCTTCATTCTTCTTTGCTCTGGACAAGGAGAGACCCATTGTTGCATCTAGATGGCAGCTTGCTAGCTTTTAAGATCCCAGTTGCTACTCACCAAAGTAGGAGGTGGAACAATGTTTTGTATAGTATGTTATACCAATTGAGCTTTATGTCCCCTGCGACTATGGTCCCAAGCCCACAGGTTCAACTACTCGGTCCCTCTTGGTAGCTGGCTGTGACCAAGCCATGACCACAACTTTGCCCCTTGTCAGTTCTACTATACACATGGGAATTCTGATCATTCACATAAACTTATAGGACCATTGTCTGCCAACCCTATATATGTTCTTGGATACACTCCCCATTTCATAGACTTACCTAATCATTTACCCTGTCCACCTATCTATCCATCCATATACCCATGTTTGCCTTCACTGACAACGCAGTACTCTATGTGCAAAAGGGTTCATATTTGTTGTCTGTACCTCCCATGTACCTCTCTATGTCTTTCTCATCTTCAGTGCTGCCATATTGGTCACTCACATTTGGTACATTGACCTTCTCTTCAACCAAATCAATACTTATCTCTGTCTATCTAATAGCCTTTCCTCCCTTCCCTCCCCTCGCACCCCTGGTAACCAACAAAGAAAATTTCCTTCTATAGATAAACCTTTCCTTAACTTCTACAATAACGGACTAATACAATATTTGTCCTTTTGTGATTGACTTATTTCACTCAGCATAATGTCCTCCAAGTTCATCCATGTTATGTGGTGTTTTGCAGATTCTACATTATTCTTTAGCAATGTATTATATCCCATTGTGTGTATGTACCATAGTTTGGTTATCCATTCCTCAGTTGATGGACACCTAGGTTATTTCCATCTTTTGGCTATTGTAAATAGTACCGCGATGAACATGGGTGTGCATATGTCTGTTCTTGTCATGGCTCTCACTTCTTTAGGGTATATACCTAGTAATGGAATAGCTGGGTCAAATGGTATTTCTAATTCCAACTTTTGAAGGAATCGCCATACTGCTTTCCATAATGGTTGTACCATTTTACAGTCCCACCAGCGGTGTATGAGAGTCCCAATGTCTCCACAACCTCGCCAGCATTTGTTATTTTCTGTCTCATTGAACTTTGCTGCTAGTGCTGAAGCAAGATAGTACCTCATTGTTGTTTTGATCTGCATCTCTCTAATAGCTAATGATCGTGAGCATTTCTTCATATGTTTGTTGGCCACTTGAATATCCTCCTTGGTGAAGTCTTGGCTCTAATCTTTAAGGAATCAGATTGCCTGGTCTTTCTCCCCAGCATCCGCTGAGTGAGTTCTGACCACTGACCTTTTTTGGTTAGCAGCTAAGTACTTAAACCTTTGTGCCACCAAGGCTGCTTAGTATCACTTCATTAACCTGTTACCTTTGAGTTGAGTCTAACTCATAGTGACTGTATAGGACAGAGTAGAACTGCCCCACAGTGTTTTTAAGGCTGTAGTCTCTATGGGAGCAGACTGCCACATCTTTTTCCCATGGACTAGCTGGTTAGTCCAAACCACTGACCTTTTGGTTTTCAGCCAAGTTCTTAGCCACTGAGCCACAGGGATCCTTTAATGTCACTGAAAACCCCCAAAGTCATTGCCATCAAGTTCATTCTGACTCATAGAAACCCTGTTGGATAGGGTAAAACGTCCCCATAGTGGTTTCTGAGGCCCTGTTCTTTGTGGAGGCCGACAGCCACGTCCTTCTCCAGCAGAGATTGTATAATTACTGTTGTTGTTTGGGGCCTTCCAATGAATGCCAACTCTCAGAGACCCCATTGGTGCAGAGTAGAACTTCCTCACAGGCTCTTCTAGGCTGTGATCTTTCTAGAAGCACAGTGCCAGCCTTGTCTTCCACAGTGCTGCCTGGTGGAGTCAAACCACCCAACTTTAGGTGACTTGTTGCCCCCGGAGTTGATTCTGATTCACAGCGACTCTGTATGATAAAGTGCAGTGGCCCGGTAGAGTCTGCTAGGCTGTCTGGGGTATAAGCTTTCTGGGGGCAGAGTTGAGTCTCCTAGGCTGTCTGGGGTATAATCTTTCTGGGAGCAGAGTCTCTTTACTCCCTTAGAGCCACTGGGTGGGTTTGAACTGCTGACCTTTTGGTTAACAGCCAAGCACCACCAGGGTTCCTTAATAGTACTGGATTGTAATGATGACTGTTGTTGTAGCTGGATGCTATTGAGTCAGCTCTGGCCCATGACAACCCCAGGTGACAGAGAAGAGCTGGACCAGAGAGTTTTCTAGACTGTAATCTTTATGGGAGCAGATCACCACCTCTTTCTTCCTCAGGGTTTCTAAGGAGGTTCCAACTACCAGCCTTTCAGTTAGTTAGCAGTCGAGCCCTTAACTGCTGTGCAACCAGGGCTCCTTGAGACACACATAGTGGGGTGTGATATGTAGAAATGCAGTCCATACCCTACATAGAGGCTCAGACAGCTGATTGAGTGCTGGCTGCACTGGACTTCGTTTGACTGAAATTTTCTATTTTTTTTTTAATTGAGTCAACCAGATCAATGAGCTATTTTTACAGCCCCAGGCAGCCTCAGTCTGGTTCAGAGAGATCACTTACTTGGTAATAGTCTTGACCACAGAATTGATTTTTTACATGGGAAATTTTAGCCCTTTATTTGGGAAGTGAAGAAAAGGCATGCCCCTGACTCTGATCTTATTTCTAATTACACACTAGGATCACATTGCCAAATTAAGCTTATTGCTCTTTGCTCTGATTGCTTTTCAGTTAAGAGGCGATTGGTTAGCTAAGCTACCAGTTGTTTAGATTTTTTTTCAGTGGTTGAATGACGAATGTATCTGCTAGGAGGTGTCAGAGCTAGGAGCTGAATAATTACCTTTTACTGAATGTTTCTGGCTTCTCTCCATGATGTGCTCACAGCAGTTCTGCACAATACCTGGGTTTGTCTCCATTTTTCTAATGAACATGTTGAAGTTTGAAGAAGTCCCTTGTCCTGAGAGCAAGGCGGGTCTAACTTTGGTCTTTATGAGAAGGCATGCTACCTCCCAAGCAGACAGAAACCCGAGAGCAACAGGTTCCTCATCACTGTCATTATTCATAGTAATAACAGTGGATTTTGTTTCTAAGGAGCCCCCGTGGTGCACTGGTTAAGTGGTCAGTTGCTAACTGGCGGTGTTTTGGTTCTCTAGTGCTGCTGTAACAGAAATACTGCAAATGTATGACTTTAATCAACAAGATCTATTTTCTTACAGTTTAGGAGGCTAGAAGTGCAAGTTCCAAGTGCTGGCTCTAGGGGCTGGGTGAAGGCCCCGTGACTTGGGGCTTCAGCTCTGCCTCTTGCTTCTGGTCCACTGGAGCTGGAGGATTCTCTTAGCTTAGGCATCTGCTGGCTGCTGAGGCTGACAAACCCAAGGTTTACAAGTAAAATGGCACAGTCCCAAGATTATCAAGCAATACGGCAGGCCACTAACTCAAGTCCATTAACGGTTCCAAGACTGGCAGGCAACATGGCAGGCTGCTGAATGAAGAGTCAGCTACGTGCAGGGTTCAAGTGTGCCAAAAAGCTCAAGACCTTTCTCAAAATGCCATCTTCTATACAGGAAGCAGACTGTGTCCCTAAGGCAGCTACTCAGCTGCTCCAGTAGATTCCACCATGGAGTTGATCACCAGTCTCATCCTGGGGAATAATAGTGCATCGTGCTGCCCAGCCACTGCAAACCAGGCCCAGCCAAGCTGATACACAACTTAACTTCCACAGACAGACTGGCAGCTAAACACAACAGTGACTGTATGGGAGAGGGGACCTGACAACCCGCTCCCACGAAGATGACAGCCTTGGAAATGCTAGATGGCAGTTCTGCTCTGTCCTACAGGCTCATTCTGAGTTGGGACTGACTTGAAGTTGGTGCCCAGCAACAACAAAAAAGACAGAACTCTGTCTGCCTGCCAAACTTTGTTCCCAGTGCCTCATTTCATTGTTGTGGTGCTTTTGCAAGTCAAGAGCCCTTGTTCTCCCTGTTTACCAATGAGAAAACTGAGGACTGAAACGGCCCTTTATTCTTTCAACCAGGAATTGTAAAACCAGAGTCATCGTACATTTGTTGATTTATTTTGAGTCTATTTCCTAATGCTTCCAAAGGAGCAATTGATCTCTCTGTGACTAAACCGAGAAAAATGTAATGAAATTTAAAGTTTTCCTAGAAGTATTTGAAAGGTATGGCAAAGGGGCAGTCATCAAATATACTCTGCTTATGGCTGTTACAAAGTATTTGAAGAATCAATGACAAGCAAAAATGGGTATCAGATCACCCATTTTGTGAAAACAAAAGAAGGAAGATGCAGTGATTGACACGGAGCAAGATGGCCTTCACTAGCTGGTTAGAAATGTAAAGTGTACATCAGAGTATTAACTGTATTTGTTTCTGAAATGTGGGAATGACCATTGTGCATTACTAGGATACAGTAACTAGCAGTGTTGCCATTAGTGCTGTGGAGTCACTTGAGACTTGTACAAACCCCACATGTAACGTTACAAAACATTGCAGTCTTGTACCATCCTCCCAATTGTTACCATGTGTGAGACCATTGTTTTTTAATTGACTCTCTATCAAGAGTGATGTCCTCCTACAGGGCCTGGTCCCTTCTGACAACATGCCCCAAAAAAGTTAGATAAAACCCACCGTCCTTCTACTAAGGAGCATCCTGGCTTTATTTTCTCAAAGACAGGTCTGTCTTGTTCATTCTTCTGACAGTCCAGGGCATATTCGCTATTAGCCACCAACCCCACAACTCAAAACATCACCTCTTCTCCGGTCTTCCTTATTCATTGTCCAGTTTTCACATGCATGTGAGATAATTGAAAATGCCATGGCCAGAGTCAGGTGCACCTTAGTCTTCAAAGAGACATCTTTTCTCCTTAACACTGTGAAGAGGACTTTTGCAACAGGCTTGGCCAGTGTGATGCATCACTTGATATCCTGGCTGCTGCTTCCATGGGCATTGACTTGGGTTCCAAGTAAAAGGAAACCTTTGACAACTTTGATATTTTTCTCTGTTTATCGTGATGTTGCTTATTGGTCCTGTTTGAGGATTTCTGTTTTCTTTGTGTTGAGGTATAATCCATACTGAAGCTGTAGTCTTTGATCTTCATCAGTACATGCTTCAAGTCTTCTTTACTTGCAGCAAGCAAGGTCGTTACATCTGCATGTCACAGGTTGTTAATGAGTCTTCCTCCAATCCTGATGCCATGTTCTTCTTCACATAGTCCAGCTGCTTATTTCCTTAGCATACAGATTTGATAAGTGTAGTGAAAGGGTACAACCATGATGCACACCTTTCCGGATTTTAAACCACCCAGTATTCCCCTATTCTATTTGAATATAGACCAGGCCTCCTGGTCTGTGTGCAGGTTCCCCATGAGCACCCTTTAGTGCTCTGGAATTCCCATTCCTCTCAATGTTATCCATAATTTGTTAGGACCCTTGTAGTTGAATGCCTTTGCACAGTCAATAAAATGCAGGTCAACATCTTTCTGGTATTCTCTGCTGTGATCCAGCATCCATCTGACATCAGCAGTGATATATTTTGTTCCATGTCCCCTTCTGAATCTGGTGTGAATTTCTGGCAGTTCTTGGGCAATACACTGCTGCAATTGCTTTTGAATTATTGTCAGCAAAATTTTGCTTGTGTGTGGTATTAATGATATGGTTTGATAATTTCTACATTTCAACTATTTCATGTGGTAGCGTATGATCAAGAACAGATGATCTTGAAGGAAGAATTTCCTACACAAATAAATAACTCACTTTCTGTTTGTTGCCAGGTAGCTGTCTTCCAAATTTCTTGGTATTGATGAGTGAGCACATCCAGTGTGGCATCCATCCGTTTGTTGAAACATTTCAGTGGGTGTTCTGTCAACTCCCAGAGCCTGTTTTCTTCCAATTCCTTCAGTGCAGCTTGGACTTCTTCCTTCAAGATCATCTGTTCTTGATCATATGCTACCACCTGAAATGGTTGGATGTTGCCAGTTCTTTTTGGAACAGTGACTCTGTGTATTTCTTCCAACTTCTTATAGAATCTTTAAGTATTGCAACTCAAGGCTTAGATTTCTTTTTCAGTTCTTTCAGCTTGAGAAAGGCAGAGCATGTTCTTCCCTTTTGGTTTTCCAGGTCTTTGCACATCATTATAGTACTTTATTTTATCTCCTCAAGTTGCCCTTTGGAATCTTCTATTCAGCTATTTTACATCATCATTTCTTCCCTTCTCCTTGTTGTTGTTGTTGTTGTTAGATGCTGTTGAATCGTTTCCAACTCATAGCGACCCCATGCACAGCAGAACGAAACACTGCCTGATCCCGCGCCAGTTCCATGATACTTGCTATACTTGAGCCCATTGTCGCAGCCACCATGTCAATCCATCTTATCGAAGGCCTTCCCCTCTTTTGTCGACCCTCCACCCTACCAAGCATGACATCCTTCTCCAAGGAATGGTCCCCTCTGACAACATGACAAAATTAGGTGAGATGAAGTCTGGCCATCCTCGCTTCCAAGGAGCATTCTGGCTGCACTTCTTCCAGGACAGACCTGTTAGTTCTTTTGGCAGTCCATGGTACCTTCAGCATTCTTCGCCAGCACCACAACTCAAAAGCATCAACTCTTCTTCAGTCTTCCTTATTCATTGTCTAGCTCTCACATGCATATGAGGCAAT
>NW_006922143.1:1647931-1649224 GCF_000298275.1 Orycteropus afer afer | reverse complement strand
ATACTGCTGCAAACGTTTCTGAATTATCTTCAGTAAGATCTTACTTGCGTGTGATATTAATGATATTGTTCTATAATTTCCACATTCTGTGAGATCACCTTTCTTTGGAATGGGTACAAATATGGATCTCTTCCGGTCAGTTGGCCAGGTAGCTGTCTTCCAGATCTCTTGGCATAACTGAGTGAGCGCCTCCAGTGCAGCATCCATTTCTCTTTAGCTACTCTATATTCAAGAATAAATTTCAGCATCTTTGTCTTCTGATATCCATTTTTGTTCTTGTCTGTGTTTAATGACCTTTTGCCTTCTTTATGTATAATGTCCTTGATATCATCCCACAACTCATCTAGTCTTCAGTCATTAGTGTTCAGTGTATCAAATCTATTCTTCAGATGGTCTCTAAATTCTGGTGTAATATACATAAGGTCATGGTTTTGGTCTCATGGACTTGTTTCAGTTTTCTTTAGCTTCATCTGGAATTTGCGTGTGAGCAGTTGATGGTCTGTTGCACAGTCAGCCCCTGGCCTTGTTCTGACAGATGATATTGACCTTCTCCTTTGTCTTTCCATGGATGTAGTCAATTTGATACTGTGTATTACATCCAGTGAGGTCCACAAGTGTAGTTGCCCTTTTATGTTATTGAAAAAAGGTGTGTCCAATGAATTAACCTTTGGTCTTGCAAAATTCTGTCATGTGATCTCCAGTGTCAGTTCTGTCATCCAGGTGATATTTTCCAAGTACTGATCCTTCTTCTTTGTTTTCAGCTTTCACATTCCAATCTCTAGGAATTATCACTGCATCTTGATTTCATGTTTCTTCAATTTCAGAATGCAGAAGTTGGAAAAAAAAAAATACCTGCAATTTCCTCATCCCAATTGGTATGAGTGGTTGGAACATAAACTTGAATAATAGTCACATTAATTGGACTTCCTTGTAGGAGTGTGGATAGGATATTTTCCTATCACTGACAACATTGTACTCATAATACATCTTGAAATGTTCTTTCTCATGATGAATGTGATGCCATTCTTCCTTAATTTGTTGTCCCTTGCATAGTAGGCCATATGGTTTTTCTGGTTTGTAATGCCAATACTAGTCCACTCTGACTTACAAATGCCTCAGACATCTGTCTTCAAGCTTTATGTTTCATTTTTGACAACTTCAGTTTTCTGATTTCATACTTGGTACCTTCCACTTTCGAATTAGTAATGAGTGTTTGGAGCTTTTTCTTTTTTTTTTTTTTTTTTAGTTGTGATTTGGGTGAAGGTTTACAGAGCAAACTCACTTTCCATATAG
>NW_006922143.1:1607821-1626735 GCF_000298275.1 Orycteropus afer afer | reverse complement strand
CCACCAGCCACTCCTCGGAAGGAAGGTTGGGCAATCTATTTCTGTGGTGATTCTGCCTCAGAAACCCAAGGAGGGGTCGCTATGAGTCAGGTTCGACGCCACGGCACCTAACAACAACAACAACAACCATGGACTAATGTTGCTCTCCATATGTTTTGTTCTACTCTGTGTTTCCTGTGGAAGACTTCCAACACTGATGTGTTGACAGGCAGGCAAGGGGAGGAAACCCATAAGAGAGCCCTAAACCCAGCTGCTCCCCATCAGCCATTGATCCTCACCAAACTTAGCCTCTGTTTGTGAACTGAACATGGTACCCAGCTTTCCTTTAATAGTATAAGGATCCATTGAGCAGATGAATAGGAAATGCATAGCACTTGGGCATTGTTACATAAACCACCACCTAAACCATTGCATTAGACAACATTTGTGTGTATTCAGACACAGGAGATCATAAGCAAAGACACAATTAAAAACATCAACCAAAAGAACTAACAAGTCTAGTCAAAACAAAATAAAACAAAACAAACAAAAACAATGTTGTAGAAAATTTATAGAGGAAATGTGGGGTAGCGTGGACTGAGAAGCTGTCTCTCCTTTTTATAAACTTTGATAAGTGGATTGCCAACTACTTGCTCATTAGTCAGGGGGCAGGAAACAATGTAGTATGCTAACATGAGGCTGAGTAATCCACACCTTCTTGGTGTTGAAGTTTCCCACACCAGAGCCCTTTGGTTGGTTGATGTGGAAGCCTCTCCCAGCAGACCCCTTTGGTTGGTTGGTGTTGGTGTTGTATACCAAGTGTGAGTACTGAGGAATGGAGCAGGAGGAGAGAAGAATGATACTGACAATCCAGAGTCACTACACTCTGTAGCTTTAGCAATACATTGACGGAAACTCCAAATTGTAGCTAAATTTTGCATGTCAAGATCCTTATACATTGATGAAAATGAGGTCACATTGACTGTATGCAAACTGGTGTCCCAAGTATGGTGTGGTTCGTTCCGACAAGAGAAGACATTGGGTAAGTGAGAGTCCTACATGATTGAAAGTGATACTTCCCAACTGTCTTACTTAAATTCTGGGAAATGAGATCCACAGAAGCCCTGGTGGCGCAGTGTTTCAGGGCTCAGCTGCTAACTGAACGGTTGCTGGTTTGAACTCACCCAATGGCTCTGTGGGAGAGAGCCCTGAAGCTCTGCTTCCATACAGATCACAGCCTAGGAAGCTCTGTGGGGCCGGTCTCCCCTGTTAGGTGGGGTTGCTGTGAGTTGCAATGGACTCAACAGCCCCTAAAAACAGCCATTGACGTCCCAAGGGGCAGTAGTTTGTCTTCTGCAACAAGTCGATTAGAAGCAGAGACAAGCCTGTGTTCTGTGTGTGGGAAGGTACTTCCTGTTACGTTATTAAATCACTTTATATAACTGTGGCTCTTAATGCACACTGTTAGGAGGAGTTAGTTTTGCTTTGTTAGTATATTTTTCAAGAATATTATCAGAATCTTGAAGACATGAGCCATTTTTTCCACCCCATTCTTGTCTTCCTCAGTACCCCTGAAATGGTCCTTCCACAGAGCAGGTCTTTGCTTGGAAGTTGACTTTTTAAGATGGAATTCATGATAAATGCATTGCTGATTTCATGTCTGTTTTAGTGGCATTAGTCTTCAAGCCTAACCTTTCTTCTTCTGTTTCACTCTGTGTTCATTTGCTGTGTTGCCTATAATGACATACACAACTGATCTCATAGTTTCCCTGGATCAGCCTCTGGGCATATCTAAGCTGAGCCTCAGTCAGGGCACACAAGGCTGCGTCAGGTGTCGGACAGGCTCTCAGCTGAGGCTTCAGGTCCTCCTCGAATCATAAGTGATATGTGTGTGAGACAGTGTGTGAGAGAGAAGATGTGTGAGTGTGTGCAAGAGTGTGTGTGGGTGTGTCTTAGTGCATGTGTGAGAGAGTGCATGTGTGTGTGAGAGTGTGAGATAGAGTGTGAGTGTATGTGTGAGTATCTGGTGTATGGAGATAGAGTACATATGAGTATGTATGAGGAGTGTGTGTGAGAGAGGGAGGGTATGTGTGTGGTGTGTGTGGTGAGTGGATGTATGAGAGTATGTGTATGAGAGTTGTGAGAATGTATACCTGTGAGAGTATATGTAAATGTATATATATGAGTGTGCATGAATGTGTGGTGTGTGGTGAGAAAGTGTGGGAGAGAGTGAGTGTGTGTGGTGTATATAGTGAGTGTATGCCTGCATGTGTGTGCATATGTACATGTATAGTTGTGTAACTGTGTAAGTGTGATGAGTGTGTGTACATATGTGTAGACATAGGTGTCAGTGTGTGCATGAGTGTGATATATTGTGAGAATGTGAGATACAGTGTGTGTGTCTAGTTTAATGAGATAGTGTGTGTGTATGAGTGTGTGAGAGAGAGTGTGTGTGGTGCATAGGATAAGTCTATGTATATTTGTATGCATGTGTGTACGTGTGAGTGTGTGTGTGTAAATGCGCTGGGTGCATATGTGTATATGTGTATGCACACATGTGTGCATGAGTGTAAGAATATTGTGTGTGGTGTATATGGTGAGTTTGTCTTTGTGTATATGTGTGTGCATATTTTTACATGTGTGTATTTGTGCATTGTATGAGTGAGCATGTTTATGCACACATGTATGTTTATGAGTGCCTATGTATGTGATGAGGAACTCTGGTAGCATAGTGCCTAAGGCGCTTGACTATTAACCAGAAGGCTGGCAGTTCAAACCCACAAGCCACTCCTCAGAAGGAACGTTGGGCAATCCTACTTCCATAATGATACTGCCTTGGAAACCCAAGGAGGGGTCGCCATGAGTCGGGGTCGACTCGACAGCAAATAACAACATGTGTGTGATGAGTCTGTGTATGTGAATATGTATATGTGTATGTGTGAACATGTGTGATGAATGTGCATTCGTGTAAATGTGTATGCGCACACAAATGGGGTGATGAGTGTGTGTGTATGTGTATACATGTGAGTGTGTATGTATGTGGTGTGTGAGTGTGTGTGGTATGTATACTTGTATGAGTGTACATATATGTGCGTACTGTGAGTGTATATGTGTGAGGTGTGTGTGTGTGTATACATGTGAGTGTGTATGTATGTGTGCTGTGAACCTGTAAAGATTGTATGGGTGTGCATGCATGTGTGTGCTGTGAGTGTGTATATGTGTGTGGTGTCTGTGTGTGTCTGTGTAATATATATATATATATATATATGTATATATGTATACATACACCACCTCAATTGATGTATGGAAGGCCCCAGTGGCAATTGTGTCACGTGAGGGATGATGGTACTCCAGCCACGGGATACCTCCTCCCATTTGTACTGGACGTCTTGATCCCGCCGCAGAGGGTACAGGGGTGATGGCAGGATGACATGGGGATGTGGGCAGGCGGCGGAGGTCAGGTGAGGGCCCAGACGTGCCAGGGAAGTCAGTGGGGGGAGGCAGGAATGGTGGAGAGGAGGGGGTTGTATGGGCTGCAGGCTGGGTGGGTGGAGGGCGAGTGGGGTCTCCACCTAGGGAGGTGGTGGGAGGTGGTGGATAGTGGGCAACATCCAGCCAACACCATGACCAATCCTACCCCCTGCAGACTTGGTGGTGGGGGTGGGGAAGGGGGCACTGCCATACACTCATCTTGAGATGTGATAGGCACTCAATGGCACTGAGTTAGCGGGCTGGGGAGGGGCACCAGCACAGAACATGGGTGTGGCTCCTGACTCTTGCACAACGTGGAGTTCGGGTAACGACCTCTTCTTTGGAACCTAACCATGTTGATAAATGAGGAGTGGGTGTATGGGGATAGAAAAACAGTTCTAACGTGATCTCGTTAGGTGAGACGCTCCTGTGTGAACTTGGCTGTGCCTCTCAAGTCCATCTGGAAGCTGCTATCTTAGTGCATCTTATTGGTGAAGAGAATTGCATGGTTTCTGATTCTGAAAGCATTGCAAACTCAATCAAAGGTGTCTGGCTGTCCTTCCCTGCTACTTCTCCCTGTCTCCCTATCAGTGTAAATTCTTTTTTATATTGTGGGTGATGTCAGGGAGTAGCATGCGACATTTGAAGCTCTAGTTTCCCTTGCAATAGATGCTCTGGCTTTCCTACAGCAAAGAATAGAAAGCTTATCATCAAAACAACAGGCCAGGCAGTCCTGCCAGGGGCATGCTGGTGTCTGCGTTCTCACACGGCTACTTCTTTTCTCACTGACATGGCAGACTAATGGATGAGCCGTCAGCCGGCACCTCGTGGAGCCCAGACGGCTCCAGGGCCTGTGCTACCACTCATCAGTGCCCCCCCAAGCTCACTGAGTCAGAAGTTTTCATTGAAATACTTAGAAAATATTTTCACACTCAACTTTAACATAACTGAAGTCCTTTCAAATCTGGGAAAATACTATTTTCATCCTTAACAATTCTTTGTTCCCATTTTTCCAGTTTCGCTCTGTTTCTAGTGCTCAGGTGTGAATCTCTCCCTCTGATAAGTAAATGAACAACCTAACTGCTTTCCAGGCTGACTTCTCCTGTGCTTATGGGGACCGGTGAGCTGTGCCGACCATCTGGTTGTCCACAGTTGGGCGGCCTTCCCTCCCTTTTGTGTTGGCAGGGAGCTGGCACACCCTGGGTAGCTGTACATACACTGTTGTTTTCATGTGAAGATTTTGTTCAGTCAAACCTATTATTCACAAAAGAATAGACAGAATGCCCGAGGGGTGATGGGCAGTCCGCATTCCTAGGCTGAAGCAAAATCCCGTATTTCCTGAAACAGAACCCTTTTGAGGGAAAGCATTTAGTGATGTATCTGCAGTCTTTGCCACTGTTGCTGATGAATACACTTTCGATGCACATGCCAGCAGCTTCTGTTCGGTTGCCATCCAAGGAGGAAACCCAGCATGGGGTGGCTTTATAAAGCTCTCAAGCGAGAGCAGCCCCACACCCCAGCCTGGCCATTCTAGCAACCCCACGCAGCTTCTTACTCCAAGCCACTCTCCTATCATCTGGAAAATGGGAAGAGTGATGATACTGACATCTTAGGGTTGTTATGAAGATTAAACACACCAACCAAACCTACTCTCCCAGAGTCGATTCTGACTCACAGTGTCCCTAGAGGACAGAGTGGAACTACACCAAAGGGTCTCCAAGGCTGTCAATCTTCACAGAAGCAAAGCCCAAACCACACCCACTTCTGTGGAGTAGATTCCAACCCAGAGCACCCCTAGTAGAGGACTGAGTGGAACTGCCCTACAGGGTTTCCAAGGCTGTCATGTTTAAGGTAGCAGACTGCCTCATCTTTCTCTTATGGAGTGGCTGGTAGGTTCCAACCACTGACCTTTTGGTTATGAGCTGAATGAGTTAACCACAGCACCACCAGAGCTGGTGTTATGAACATTAAAAAAAAAAAAAAAAAAAAAAATCACTGCCATCAAGTCGATTACGACTCATACTGAACCGCGGTGGGTTTCCGGGGCTGTAAATCTTTATGGAAGTAGATTGCCCCATCTTCCTTCTGCAGAGTGGCTGGTGGGTTTGAACCACTGACCTTCTGGTTAGCAGCCAGATACCCTATCTACTATACCACCAGAGCTCCTTATAGAGATTGAGTTAATTTCTATAAAGATGCTGGAATATACAGCAAGTGCTAACAAGTATAAGATTTATGCTATTAAAACATGGCTGTAATATGTATAGACTGAAGAATTATAGACAGACAAATAGACACATCATTTTACCCTCACCCTACTTTCATCCCATATCTTCGAAGACTTCCACTACCAGGGAATACCAAATCTCTTTTTCTATTTTTCAGTGACATCTGGTATACATCTCTGCTTTTGTCTGAAGACTCCTAAATCATTTAAGTGATATCTACTCTGTTGACTCTGTGGTTAAAGCATTTGGCTGTTAACTAAAAGGTCAGTGGTTCAAACCCACAAGCCACACTGCAGGAGAATGATGGGGCAGTAGGGTTCTGTAAAGACTTGACAGCCTTGCAAACCCTGTGGGGCAGTTCCACTCTGTCCTGTAGGGGCGCTGTGAGTTGGAATGGACTCCACGGCAGTGGGTGTGGTTTGGGCTTTGCTTCTGTGAAGATTGATAGCCTTGGAGATCCTGTGGGGCAGTTCCACTCTGTCCTCTAGGGGCACTGTGGGTCAGAATGGACGCCACGGCAGTGGGTGTGGTTTGGGCTTTGCTTCCGTGAAGACTGACAGCCTTGGAGACCCTGTGGGCAGTTCCACTCTGTCCTCTAGGGGCGCTGTGGTCAGAATGGACTCCACAGCAGTGGGTGTGGTTTGGGCTTTGCTTCCGTGAAGACTGACAGCCTTGGAGACCCTGTGGGCAGTTCCACTCTGTCCTCTAGGGGCGCTGTGGTCAGAATGGACTCCACAGCAGTGGGTGTGGTTTGGGCTTTGCTTCCATGAAGATTGACAGCCTTGGAGATCCTGTGGGGCAGTTCCACTCTGTCCTCTAAGGGCACTGTGAGTTGGAATCGACTCCATGTTCTTCTCTGGTGGATGACACACACTTACATTAGTCAACACATCTTCACTCTGTTGCAGAATGGATGGCCTGCAGGTTGTGCTTCACCTCTGCTACAAAACACTCTCTGAGGATGACATGGGCAAAGGCCTGGCACTGCCCATGCCAGTGTTGTCTGCCATATCCTAACAGGGACTATATGTGAAAGAGTTAAGTGTGGTGCTACATCAAATATGTAGTTACTTATTAACAACATTGTTGTTATGTGCCGTCGAGTCAGACCCAACTCATAGCGACCCCTCCTTGGGTTTCTGAGGCAGTATCACTACGGAAGTAGATTGCCCAACCTTCCTTCTGAGGAGTGGCTCATAGGTTCTAACCGCAGCCTTCTGGTTAGCAATCAAGTGCCTTAGACACTACGCTACCAGAGCTCCTACTTAACTAACGTAGAACATATTAAATGTATTTATTTTTTTATTCAGCAGATTAGCCAAAAGCCACTACGTTTACAATTTGCATTCACCCTGTAAAGCACATGCAGTAAACATTGCCATCTGGAGCTGGGTGGTGGTTTTCTCTCGTCTCAGGCCGGATGAGCTGCTACTGATTAGACGGGGATCCTGGGCTGCTGAAAGCCTGTTTTTCTGAAGCCCCATCACCTTGGTGTGCTTAACTTCCTAACAGATCTTGTTCGCGGTCTGCAGTTCTGCAGGTCCCCTTCTGGCTGCAGTCTGGATAGAAGCAATTGGTCCCTTAGCTGTGGAGTTTAGAACGTCCTCCCCTTTATTTTTAAATTCTGCACTTTTGGTCTAATTCACCATGCACTGTTTCTCCTTTCCTTGTCTCACTCAGTTGGATGCTAAACCTGAGGGTCCTCTGTGTTGTCCTTGGTAACAAAACGCAAGGAGCACCTCCTTCTGCAGCTGCTGTTCTTTCTCTGTGGTAAATACGTAAATGTGGTAACAACATTTTCCCTGTCAACGCTCTTGATGAGTGCGATTCAGTGACATTGACTCTGTTTATCAGCTGATTTCACCATCACCCCTAGCCGTTCCCACATTTTCCATCACCCTAAGCAGACATGCAGTGTTGCTGGTGTATTTTGAGGTGTGATGTTACCTCATTTAGTCCTCATTCACTGTGCTGTGTCACAGGTGCCACAACACCTTCGTCTGATAGATGAGGAAGCTGAAGCACAGGGAGGGTGAGTAGGGTCCTTAGATCAAATGGGCGATGAGCAGAAGAGCTGCAGCATGAACTCAGGTGTCTCATTCCAGGGTCCTGTCTTCAGCTGCCAGCCGTGGGTCCTTCGCAGCTGTAGCTTCATCCTTCAGTTCTCGGGCCACGTGCTTGTATGCGATGCTCTAATAAAGCTGCACTCCATAGAGCCACAGCCCTCATTCTCCTCCAACACACACTGCTTGCTTCTTAGGGGTACCTTGGGAGGACCATTGAATGTGGGGGAGAAAGAAAAAAAAGATAACTGGTGTGACAGGGTCAGTAATGACAATACCAACATCAAACACAACAAGAACAGCACCGTCTTCCATTTTTGGAGGAAGTGCCCTGTGCTTCTTACATATATGTGTCCATAGCACTGACCATCACCCATGTGTATAGTCAGCGCTGCACTCCAGAGAAGTGACATTTCTTGAAAAAGGCCACGGACTTAGTGAGTAGAAGAATCACAGCTCAGCCTCTGTCTGAAGTCCTGCTTTGTTCTGGTAGTCTCAGCGTGTTCACAGCAGTGAGAAAATGGCTTCCTTCCACAACCCAGAGGTGCCCTGTGTTTCCTTTGAAACTCTGTAGCTACTACACGCTCACAAAACCCTGCATGTGAAACAGCTTGGCCGTGCTTCCAGTCAGTCTGCCTGTAAACCTGGAGCCTCACGACTGCACCTCCAGGGTAGCAGAGGATTCCGTGGCACTTCACCAAGGCAGTCTCCTAATGGAAATCTCCCCGAAAAACAAAACCATTACAATATTTTCAACTCTTGAAACCAACCAATGGTATAAACACCAAGGAGAATTTAATAGGTCATTAAAAAGACAGGAAAGAAAGACAAGACCCATGACAGAGCAATGTGGAATCTGCTAACCATCTCATAATGGATGAACCTAGAGGCCACTAGACAGAGGGAAGTTAGTCAAGCCCAAAAGGGACAAATAGTGTATGAGACCACCACTGTAAAAAGTCAACCAAAGGGTTTCACACAAAAAGAAATATTCTTTCATGGTTGCCAGAGGTGGGAGGGAGGGAGGGTAAGCCACTAACTAGAGGGTGGGCGAAGGAGCTCTCTGGCGGTGTAGTGCCTGAGGCACTTGACTGCTGACCCACCAGCCACTCCTCAGGAGGAAGGTTGGGCAATCTGCTTCTGTAGTGATACCGCCTTGGAAACCCAAGGAGGGGTCACTATGAGTCGGATCTGACTTGACGGCATTGAGTTTGGTTTTTGGTTAGTGATAGACAGGAGCTCTGGTAGCGTAGTGCCTAAGGCATTTGACTGCTAACCAGAAGGCTGGTGGTTCAACCCCCCAGCCACTCTTTGGAAGGAAGGTTGGGCAGTCCATTTCTGTGGTGATACTACCTTGGAAACCCAAGGAGGGGTTGCTATGAGTTGAATCTGATTTGATGGCAGTGATTTTTCTTTTTTTTTTAGAGGTAAGGTACAGATTAACTTGGGTGAAGGAAATGAATAAATACATAAATAGAAAGAATTTCTAAGACAATAGTGAGGGTGATAGGACAACTTGAAGAATGTAATAATTGTCACTAAATTTTACATGTAGAAATTGTTGAAATGGTGTCTCATTGGCTGTATAGGTTCACCAAAATTACAAAAAAAAAAAGAGAGAGAGAGAGAGAAAGTTTTAACAACAAACAAACATGCAATCTGGAGCCAGATTGCCCAGGTAGTTACTTAATTTGTTTGTGTGCCTCAGTTTCCTCACTTGTAAAATGAGGATGATTGTACTTAAAAAAAGAAAAGACCAAAATAGGTATCAGAGGAGACTCTAAAATTGCTCTTAAACACAGAATAAATGAAGTAAACAAAAGAAATGATGAATTGAAAAAGTTGAACAGAATATTTCAAAGAGAGGCTCAAGGAGACAAAGTGAAGTGTTAAAATGCTCAGAGATCCTGAGTTAGAAAACAAAAAGGGAAGAACATGCTCAGCATTTCTCAAGATGAAGGAACTGAAGAAATAATTCAAGCCTCAAGTTGCGATATTGAAGGATCCTCCGGGCAAGATACTGAACAACCCAGGAAGCATCAAGAGAAGATGGCAGGAATACACAGAGTCACTGCCAAAAAGGACTGGATGATGTTCAGCCATTTCAAGAAGGAGCATATGATCAAGAACTCATGGCACTGAAGGAGGAAGTCTAAGCTGTACTGAAAGCTCTGGCAAAAATCAAGGTTCCTAGAATTGAGAGAAAACGTACTGAGATGTTTCAGTAAATGGATGCAGTGCTAGGAGCTGCCACTCATCTGTTCCTGGACATTAGGAACAGTTACCTGGCCAAACGACCAGAAGAAATACATATTCATACCCCTTATAAAGAAAGATGATCCAATGGAATGTGAAAATTATGGAACAATATCATTAATATCTCATGCAAAGAAAATTTTACTGAAGATAATTATAAAACAGTTGCAGCTATGGATGAACAGGGAATTGCAAGAAATTTAAGTCAGATTCAGAAAAAGACATGGAACGAGGGATATCATTGGTGATGTCAAATGGATCTTGGCAGAAAGAAGGAATATCAGGAAGATGTTTACTTGTGTTTTATTGACTACACAAAGGCATTAGACTATGTGGATCATAACAAACTATGGATAATATTGCAAAGAGTAAGAATTCCAGAACCAGGAGGCTATTGTTTGAACAGGACAAGGAAATACTGCATGATTTTAAATCAGGAAGGGTGTACATCGGGGCTGTTTGCTTTCATCATACTTATTCAATCTGTAAGCTCAGAATCTGAGAAGCTGGACTGTATGAAGAAGAAGGTAGCATCAAGATTGGAGGAAGACTCATTAACAGCCTGTGATCTGCAGATAACCTTATTTGCTGAAAGTAAAGAGGACTTGAAGCACTCATTGATGAAGATCAAAGTCTACAGCCGTCAGTATGGATTACACCTAAACACACACACACACACACACACACACAAAACAGAAATCCTCATACCTGGACCAATAAGCAGCAATATCATAGAGAAAAGACTGAAGGTGTCAAGGATTAAGTTTTACTTGGACCCACATCAACACCCATGGAAACAGCAGTCAGGAAATCAAATGACCTATTGCATTTAGCATATCCAAAGTTGTCTTTAAGGTGTTAAAAGGCAAAGATGTCACTGTGAGGACTAAGGTGTGCTTGACCCAAACCATGGTATTTTCAATTGCCTCTTATGCAGGTGAAAGCTGGACAATAAATGGGAAGACTGAAGAACTGATACCTTTGAGTTATGGTCTTGGTGAGGAATACGGACTGCCCGAAGAAGGACAGATTTGTCTTGGAAGAAGTGTAGACAGAATGCTCCTTGGAAGGGAGGATGGAGACACTTCTGATGACTTTGGACACGTTGCCATGAGGGACCACTCTATGGAGAAGCTTATCATGCTTGGTCAAGTAGAGGGCTGGCCAAAAAGATGAAGACCTTCAGTGAGATGACTGGGCACAGTGGCTGCAGCAGTGGACTCAAACAGCAGTGATGGTGAGGGTACCGCAGGACCAGCAGGTGTTCTGTTCTGTGGTCCATGGGTTGTCCAGACTGGATGACACCTAATAATAGCACCATTATAAAATTCCTTTAATGGGAGTACACCTACACCTCATTTGTGGCCTGTCTCATTACCCAGCACTCCACATTGAAGACAACAGTAACGAGTCCGCTCTCTGTCGGTTTTGTGCATGAATGGCACACGTCTGCAGTAATGAACACCGAGGGGAGGGGTGAGAGTAAAGCTGGATTAGATGATTAAGATATATGTCAATGTGGCTGGACCATGATTCTCAGTGGTTTGGCAGTTATGCACTGATGTAATCATCCTCCATTTTGTGATCCAATATGGTCGGCTACCACTTTCACATAACACTGATTTGCACATAACAACCTGGTCTTTGGAACTAAACCATGTTGCTAAGTGAAGAGTGGGCGTGTAATGAAAATACTGACTCACATGCTTCAAATAGGAAAAAAAAAAAAGACAAGTTAGGAAAGAGAAGAGGGTGGAAGAATCAGTATAACTCTGAAGAAAAGAAAAAAGTATATGAAACAGAAGTAAGAAGAAAATGGATAGAGAGAGGCAAGGAGTGAAATGGATTAGAGAATTCAGCAGAACAATTGGATTCTCTCTTGTTTTAATTTTTTATTGTGATTTGAATGAAAGTTTAAAGAGCAAGTTGGTTTTCCAATCACCTATTCCTCCGTGTTTCATTTTGTGACGTTTCATGCGGTCCCCAGGATGTAACAGCACTCTTCCCACCTCCTCGCTCTGGTTGCCATTTCTGTTTGTCCTCCTTTCCTATGCCTTCCTGCCTTTTGAGCTTTATTGCTGGGCCAGTGCTACCCTTTTTATCTTGTATGGTTGATTGTTCTAAGGAGTGCATATGCAATTTGATGTTCTTGTTTTTGGTTCTAGGCAGACATTGATTGGTCATGCTCTTTTTGATATTTAATCAAAAGCATCAATATGTGACACACAGCACTTTCCATAACTCCATCAAACAAGATCTGTCTGTTAGACAACTGATTTAGTCTTCACCCATTGTCATCAAATCAACCCTGACTCAGCAACCCTTTAGGACAGAGTAGAACTTCCCATAGGGTTTCCTACGTGGTAATCTTTATGGAAGCAGACAGTCACATCTTCTTCTCATCAAGAGGGTATTGGGTTCGAACCATTGACCTTTGGGTTAGAAGCTGAGCGCTTTACCACTGTGCCACCAGGGCTCCTTCTGTTAATATTTCACGGTGGCTGTAGAGTGAAATTGTTGTCAAAGCAGGACATAAACACTCTGCAGAGTATGCTCAGAGCCTTGAAGCATAGAACCAAGAACCACACTCACTGCCATAGAGTCAGACCCAACTCACAGTGACCCCTCCTTGGGTTTTGAGGTGGCATCACTACAGAAGTAGATTGCCCAACCTTCCTTCCGAGGAGTGGCTGGCTGGTGGGTTTGAACCACCAGCCTTCTGGTTAGCAGTCAGATGCCTGGGGCACTATAATATAGAAGATTGGCATAATTGTCTCCTCTGTTGTTCACTCCCTTGTCCACTCCCCTGCGATGTGTCTCGCTTGTGCCTCTATTGTTCTCCTGCACTTTGGCTGGGAGGAGGGAGCAGTTTATAAGTGATAGCCACATCTGTGTCTTCACAGATGTTCTCACCAATCACCATGGTCATTGGTTGGTGACTACGTAGTGGGACTGAGAGTCTCAAGGTGATCTCCTTCCATTATCCTCAGTTCCCTCTCTACCTCTCTACCAGTTCTTTCTGTTGACCTAAGAGTTATTCCCAGTAAAGCCGTTTAGCTCATCTATCCACTTGTCCTCCTGTTGCCCGCGACTCGCGTCGGCCCTGTATGTTGGAGCGGACACCGTGCTGCCCAGGGTTTTCAGTGGCTCATGTTCTGGAAGCCAACCCCCAGGCCTTTCTTTGCAGATGCATCAGCATGGATTGGAACCTCCCACCTTTCACTGAGCAGCTGAGCACTTAACAGTTTGTGCCACTGGGGCTGCCATCACTAAGTGGCTGTGTCACATGGATTCTGTGAGCTGATTCTTCACAATGTGCCTGTGAGCTGGGGTGTGTTGATGAGGAGGGTAGATGGTCACTGAATTAGGCGGTCAGAGAAGGCTCTCCCCATTTCCATGATTTAACTGTGTCATCCTGAGCACACGTGTCAGTGTGGTAGGAGTGGCCTGTTTGTGCATGTGCCCAGGTGTGTGCTGGTGAGTAGAGGGGTCCCCAACTTAGGGCGTGTTTGAGTTACAAATGATCCTTAGAACGGTTTCTCTGTTTTTTTGCATTTTACGGTTAGTAACATGCACTGTATATAATGTGCAGTGTATGATTTGCTGATGTTGTCATTCTCATGCCAGACCCCAAAGACAAGCAGAGATCAGATTTATGAAAATACTGATAATAAATAATAATAAAACTAAGGAAAAAATGAGGTATTCCACTTACGTCAGAGCTCACTTGGAACAGAGTCATCGGGATATGCCCCTGATGTAAACTGGGGACCAGCCTACCTGTATCTGTCTTATGTTGCACCTGCATAACTTAGTTGACTTTCAAGTACCAGCTGCTGGTCCCTTGACAGCTTCTGTTTCATGTTTAGTGGAATTCCTCTAGCCCAGGAGGAGCACTTCCTGTTAATTCCTGCCAAACAATCCCAGCACAAAATGTAGGAGATCAGGAGATCGTAAGAAGGAACAAATGTGCTGTATTTAGTGGGGAAGCATCAAACCCTTGCTTTTTCTGTTGCGTACTAGAATGTCCCAGAGTGGGGCTTCCCAGGTAAGCTGTGTTGTTTGCATTCGTGGTAAAGAGGGATGTTTCTGACCCCAGGACTCTGACCTTCCCTCTAGTAATTCATATTCTAAAACCAATATAAATTTCAGGAGGAAAAGTTTATTGATCATCTGGTAAGTGTTCCTGATCTTGGGAGAAAAGTCCTACTTGGCTCTGGATCATCAAGCTCAGGGTCTCTGTGGAACAGGGAGACCCTAAGAGGAGAGGCAGGTGCTGCTGCCATGAATGTGGCATTGGGAGTCTGAAATAAGAAACGGGAGAAAACAAAAAAACAGACTTCTAAAGATTGCAAAGCTCTTTGTCCCTTGTATTTTTAAATAAAGAATAGTTTCTAAATGTTGAAAGCATGTTATTTATGAGATACTTCTGGTGAGAGAATGCAGTCATCAGTCTTACAACCAAATGTGGAGTCAGTTCCCACTCCTGGTGACCCCATGTGTGTCAGAGAAGAACTGGGCTTCGTAGGGTTTTCAGTGGCTGATGTGTCAGGAGCAGAAGGGTAGGCACTTCTGGGGGGACTCGACCCTATAGCCTTTCAGTTAGCAGGAAGCACGGTGGCTGTTTGCACCATGCAGCACTCCTCATAAACAAAGCAGGTTCCAGGATGTTGTTCAGAGAAAAACATTCAGAAAGGTTTGCAATTGAGTCTTGTGAGTCTGAAGTCAGGACCCCATGTGTCTATCTGCTCTTGTGCTGTGCACACCTGTTAGTGGGACCTGAGATGTGTTAGGTATGTGGCAGGACAGGAGTTGGCTTCTCCCCGCCTTAGGGGAGCCATGGCACTTCCACTGGTGCTCCTGTGGACAAAGTTGTAGCTTTGTGGGCTGCGTAGCCTTATTGCAGCCTCTCTGCTGGTTGTGGGAACCCATGTCTTTAGCATTGTGTGGCATCTCCACTGGCTGGGGGGAGGGTGTGTCAGGGGCCAGAGGCCAGCCTCCTACTTCATGTCTCCGCCAGTCCCCTCGATGCACTTGAGAAAACCAGTGGTCCTGAAGATGGCACGGGACTGAGCAGCGTTTCATCCTGTCGCACCTGGGGTCCCCAGCAGTCGGAGCCAACTGCACAGCAGGCAACACCACCAAGGACCCAGAGTCCTTCTGGGGTATCACCATGCGTCCTTCCATGGGATCACCATGAGTCAGAGCGAGCTGGACAGCAAGCAACACTACCAACAACAACAAGGACACAGAGTCCCTCCATGGGGTCCCCAGCAGTCAGAGCCAACTGCACAGCAGGCAGCACCACCAAGGACCCAGAGTCCTTCTGGGGTATCACTATGCGTCCTTCCATGGGATCACCATGAGTCAGAGCGAGCTGGACAGCAAGCAACATGACCAACAACAACAAGGACACAGAGTCCCTCCATGGGGTCCCCAGCAGTCAGAGCCAACTGCACAGCAGGCAGCACCACCAAGGACCCAGAGTCCTTCTGGGGTATCACCATGTGTCCTTCCATGGGATCACCATGAGTCAGAGCGAGCTGGACAGCAAGCAACATGACCAACAACAACAAGGACACAGAGTCCCTCCATGGAGTCCCCAGCAGTCAGAGCCAACTGGACAGCAGGCAGCACTACCACCACCACCAAGCACACAGAGTCCCTGTGTGGGGTCTCCATGAGTCACAGCCAAGTAGACAGCAAGTAACACTACCACCACCAGGGACACAGAGTCTTTCCATGATGTCACCATGAGTCCTTCCATGGGATTGCCACAAGTCAGAGCCAGCTGGACAGCAAATAACACCACCACCACCACCACCAAGGACACAGAGTCCCTCCTGTTTAGGTGATCTTGATTAAGAACAATGTGGAAAAAAGGCATAATTATTTGGTATTTACAAGAAGAACACGACTGTTGCACTAGCTAAGACTACGATGGAAGGAACGTGACATTTTGTAGCAGCAAGGGGTTTACACTCTCATTGCATGATGGCAGCAGGAACTGGGATCAACTCCTCTGGTCCCAGAAAACTGTAGTCACGAATGTTTGCCTTCATCTGCTCAGATAAATGATTGTTACTTTGTTCTAGAATTAAAAGAATTCACCCTCAGATCTGACTCATATGAACCCCCGTGGGTTTCCAAGGCAGTATCTCTATGGAAGTAGATTGCCCAACCTTCCTTCCGAGGAGTGGCTAGTGGATTTGAACCGCCAGCCTTCTAGTTAGCAGTCAAATGCCTTAGGCACTATGCCACTGTTGTTGTTGTTGTTATGTGCCATCGAGTCAGCCCTGACTCATAGCGACCCCTCCTTGGGTTTCCGAGGCAGTATCACTACGGAAGTAGGATTGCCCAACCTTCCTTCTGAGGAGTGGCTGGTGGGTTTGAACCGCCAGACTATGCCACTAGAGCTCCCAATTATGTTTGTATTGAAGTCATAAAGATACTAAGAATACAAGTAAACTAGTAACAATAAATGATTATCATTCATTTTCTTTTGTGAAATTAACAGCTCTATTGACAATTACATATGCTATTTGGAATGTAAAGTTTGTGCCTTAGTTCTTGATACTTTGGTAAATAGTCACCCCTAAGAATGCTTCCATATGTGAATGTTATGACTCAGACTTGCCTTTGGGAAAGTCGAGTTGATAATGTGCTGTAACTGTCAGGAAATGGGACTCTGATCTAAAACTCCCAATCCTACTGTTCTAGAATCTGACACAAAATGCATGGTTAAAAGTGAGCATGTGGTTCTTCATCTACTCGGGCTCCACTCGGGAAGTCCCCCGAATAAGAGGCTCTTCACAATGGAGTTGAAGACATAGAGGGAATCACCCATCCCGTCCCACATACTATGGGTCCCAAGAGTGACTGGGCTGTCCAGGGCACAGCCCTCAGTTCTGGGCCCAGGTCCTGTGCTCGCACACAGACTGATGGGATCAGGAAGCCGTCTAGTCCACAGCACACACCTTGGGTCACGAGGAAATTGAAGTCACTTGACAAAGCTTCTTGAGGCTTTGCTGGGCATTCATTCACTCCAGGACTCAGTTCCGGGTCTGTGTTGGGAAACCCAACCACCGGCACTTTAAGCTTGTAACCACGCTGCTATAAATGGCATTGGTGACAGCATTTCCCTGTCCTGCCTGGGGAAGTGCTTCAGTTGTGAGGATGGAAGGAAACTGGAAGAGATTGTTGAATGAAGAAGGTTGAACAGAGACTGGTCAGCCCTGTGTTGAAAGGTGTCCTGTTCCCAAATGCAGTTCCTTGCCTAGTATATGCAAACATATATCCTTCCCTCAGCAAACAAACAAACGTACATCCTTCCCTAGTATCCGTCAACAAACAGACAGACAGACATCCTTCCCTAGTATCCCTCAATGAACAGAAAGACATACTTCCTTCCTTAGTATCCCTCAACATAGATACATCCTTCCCTGGCATCCCTCAGCAAACAAACAAACAAACATACATACATCCTTCCCTAGCAGCCCTCAACAAACTAACATACAAGCAGAACCATCCTGTGTAAAGGAAACATGGAGTTCCTGCCCTTCGATTTCCTGAATTCCAGACGATGACCCTCTTGAGCCACAGACTTCTGCCCTCATCACTGGGTCTCTCATATTCTGACAGGTCAGGCGTTTACTCAAAGGAAAGTGTCAGATCTCTTCAAGAGAAACCCTGAGTGATGTTACAAAGAGAAAGGCAGAGTTCTAATTATGCGAAAGAATATCTAAACTTGTAAAATTACAAGAAGTCATCTTCAAGTTTGTCCACCGTCTTCAAGTGTTTGGGGGTTTGGAGGAGAGACAGACCAGTGCGCCCATCGTAGTAGCGCCACA
The DNA here is from genome assembly GCF_000298275.1 of Orycteropus afer afer. Taxonomy (NCBI): domain Eukaryota; kingdom Metazoa; phylum Chordata; class Mammalia; order Tubulidentata; family Orycteropodidae; genus Orycteropus; species Orycteropus afer. Next base: position 1,608,888 of record NW_006922143.1, on the reverse strand, counting down.
AAATCTGAGCTTTATGCTTCACAAGCAGGGCATCTCCTACAGGGAAGGTAGGTGGCCATCAGATGACAGAAGACAGAAGCACATCCTGCTCCGGACCTCCAGGGAATGTGAATGTGGTGGGTGAGCTTTGGATTCTGCGGTGGAGCAGGGTTCTTGACAATTCACGCATCCTCTTACCCCTAACGCTGGCTTCACTGTTCATGTGGGGGTTGTTAGTCCCCATCCTGGCCTTTCCAACTAATGGGGACCCCATAGACATCAGGGGAGAACTGTACTCCACAGGGTTTCCAGGCTGTGACCCCTCTGAAACAGATTTCCAGGCCTGTCCCAGGCATTTGTGGATGGCGTGAACCACCAGCCTTTCAGCTGGTAATTGGCCCTTGACAGTTTGTACCACGTAGGGACTCGTACAGAGCTTAAAAACCAACTGCTGTGGAGTTGATTCTGACCCACAGCGCCCCTAGAGGACAGAGTGGAACTGCCCACAGGGTTTCCAAATCTGTCAATCTTCAAGGAAGCAAAGCCCAAGCCATGCCCACTGCTATGGAGTCTATTCCGACCTACAGCACCGCTAGAGGACAGAGTGGAACTGCCCCACAGGGTTTCCAAGGCTTCCATCTTTTTGGAAACAGACTCCCTGTCCTTCTCCCATGGAGCAGCTAGTGGATTTGAACTGCTCATCGTTCATTTAGCAGCTGGGCACTTTGACTGCTGCGTCACCTCTTGGAGTGCTCCTTTTAGAGTGCTTAGTGTGTTTGGATAAGAGCACAGGGTCTGGCTGACGTAAGCATGTGAACCACAGGAGAAGGAGCTGTGTACACTGCATGGGAGTGCTTGTGTGTACACACATGCCCTGGAGGGGGAGAGGGAGAAGGCCACACATGTCAGATGACCTGTCAGCCTCACACTCACATGGGAAGAGGGCTGCAGTGTGCTGGTCATTGTCCTCAAAAGGAATGGAAACATTTCTCTGGGGTGTTTTCACTTGATATGTGGGGAGTGGAAAACAGTTGTTGATTTCCCTGCTTGAAGAAGTATGTGATGTAAATAGTGTGGTTGGTACCGCA
>NW_006922143.1:1604712-1605221 GCF_000298275.1 Orycteropus afer afer | reverse complement strand
TCCCCCCCCCACAACTTATAAACCATTCCTTGGCTTCTTACAATAGTGGACTAATACAATATTTTCGCTCCTGTGATTGACTTAGTACACTCAGCATAATGTTCTCCAAGGTTATCTACATTATGTGGTGTTTTACAGATTATACATTCTTCTTTAGGGCTGCATAATACTCCATTGTGTGTTGTGCCACAGTTTATCCATTCCCTGGTTGATGGACACTTAGGTTGTTTCCATCTCCTTGCTATTGTGAATAGTGCTGCAATGAACATGAGTGTACATACAGCTGTTCATGTCCTGCCTCTCACTTCTTTAGGGTATACACCTAGTAATGGTATTGCTGGATCAAATGGTATTTCTAGTTCCAACTTTTTAAGGAGTCACCATAACAATTTCCACAGTGATTGTACCATTTTACAGCTGACCAGCAGTGAGTAAGAGTCCCAAGTTCTCCACATCCTTGCCAGTATGTTATTTTCTGTCTTGTTGAACTTAATGCAGGGGTGAGATGC
>NW_006922143.1:1562359-1579372 GCF_000298275.1 Orycteropus afer afer | reverse complement strand
CTGGGGAAATCACTACAGAATGGGTTCGGGGACCCACTGGACTCACTGTGAGACGCACCTTAGCTAAGACTCCATAAATAACTTGACCTCCATATGCCTCCACTCTGACTGGTGGGCCACAATGACGCTTTGGGTCTCCTGGAATTAGTGTCAATTCAGAGCCAGTGTCCAGTAATCCCCAAAAAGTCTGATTATTTCCTTTTCCTCAATGAATAGTCACTCTCGTAAAAGGCCTCAGATCCCTTGGGGGAAGGCTAGGAGAAAGATTGACATTATAGATTTTTGGCAATGTAGTGGGGTCCTTCCTCAACAGGACCTGGCCTCCCCTTCATTCAAGGGGTGTGGATCTGTAAACTGACTCAGGTGTGGGAATTGATTGAGAGGTCATGACTCTGTGTTCTGGTGATTCAATCTAGTTTGCTGTTGACGTGACCTAGAATTCTTCTGTCTATACAGATCAAGTAAATATTTAGTAAGCTTGCCATGTATTTTACTACATGAGCAAGTAGCCAATACCATAATTCCACACGAGTCAGACTATTCTGATTAGTGTTCTGACTCTGCTATCCATTATGGTAACCATGCCCACCTTGCCTTTGTCAATTAAGTGCTGCCACTTGGCCCCTACTACCACGAGGTCTAATCAGCCCGATCATAGTTAAGTGTCTCAGTTCAATTAGGGCGGTTCCCACTGTGAAATCAGGTTTACATAAAATAGCAATCACAGCAGTCTTCAAGGATGCTGGAGCTCCATTCAGAAATTTATTCCTCACTGTACTGGTGAAAGGCGTGTCTTCTGGGCTCTGTATTTCTGGCTCTAGGGGTCTAATCTGATAAATTAATTCTAATAGCCCAATTTCCCCAAGCCTCTGGATACCTTCTTCTACATTATATCAAGGCAGGTCTGGTACTTCAACTTGACTTAAGGTAGGCCACCACATAATCCATGCTTCAGTAAGCCAACCAAATAAACTATTAGATCCTTTCCTAACCTCTTGAACTGAAACATTGAATGAAGGATCCATACTTAGTGGGCCTAAATCAATAAACTCAGACTGATCCAATCTTATATTCCTTGCACCATTATTCCACACCCTCAGTAGCCATTCCCATACATATTCTCCAGGTTTCCGTCTATACATGTTAGCAAAATCAAGTAGGTCTTTTCGGGTATAGCATACCACCTCCTCAGTCACACTTTGTATTTCAGCTTTTGGGGCTTGCTTGGACTTAATTTTAGTTATAAGTCTAGCAGCAACAATGGGTTGTTGAGGCAGTTACCGAGAGCATTTAGCAATGTCTTCCATGGCTTCTGCCTCAGGCAATGACCCAGCAGGTCCAGTTTGGCTAATCCCATCAAACTGAGGGGGAGGGGATAATGGTTTTACAGCAATCCTTTCAGATGGGAGGGATTCAACAGAATTTACAGGCTCCATATCCTCATCTTCCTGACTATCTGTCCATATGTCCCCATTCCAGGTTTCAGGATCCCATTTTTTCCCAATCAGTGCCCTCACTTTAACGTCAGACACCATTCTGGATTGGCAATTTAATTGGCATTGTAATTCAGCCACCCTTACAATAAGACTCTCGGTTTGGTTTTCACCAATATCAGCTTTGTTACTAGAAGATACAAGGCTTTCTTTCAGAGCACAACTGGAAGCACTGAGGTTTGTTATGTGGCGCTTAAGCCAAGACTTAGCAGTTGTGAGCTTATCTCACTCTTCTACCACTTTGTCTAGTGCAAGTAGGACCAACCAACCAGCTTCCTTATACTCCTCATGCTGACAAAATTCCAGAAAAGTATCAAATAAGTGATCACCCAGAGCATCACTTCTCACAAGTACTTTATCTATTGGTGGTGCTATTTTGCATATTAATGTTGCCACCTCATGCCACAGATTAGCTGGGCCCTCTTTACCAACAGAGGCAGGGTCACTAGTTTCTTTAAGATTAATCAAACTGGAGAAGCAATTTAGGAAGCTCATCCTTATGATTTTGTCTCTCTAAAACCACTCTCGGTACCAAATGTATTAGACTGGGATCTCTAGAGAAACAGAACCAGTAAAGCTTATATATGTATGTATATATAGAGAAATTTATCTTAGGGAAATGGCTCACACAATTATAGAAGCAGGCAAGTCCAAAGTTCCTGGATCAAATGTCCATCTGGAGGTTTTTCCATGTGAAGCTGGAGGCTTTTCCCGACTCTTGCAGCTGCAGGGGCTGAGGAGCTCAAGGTTGGCAGGCAGTATACTGGCTGTTGATTCCAACGAATGACTAATCCAAGATCTCCAGGCCGAATGGTGGATCATTCACTCACAGACAGTTGTAGGCAGCACAAAAGAATCCCGATCCACAGAAGAATGTATCTTTTTCTGGTTTGTCCATAGATATGCTGGAAGCAGTCCACACCCCTAGGGAAACTCCGTTTCAACAGATTGCCTGCTCAAAACATAGTCATCTGATCCCATTATGGGAATAACCACATCACAACAGCTTACACCACACAGAATTGTGGTCCAGCCAAGTTGACCCACAGCTCCAACTATCACACAGGAGTTTATTTTCTTACAGTTAAGGAGGCTGGAAGTCTGAGTTCAAAGTGCCAGCTCTAGGCACTAGGTGAAAGCCCCTCAACCTTGGACTTTCGCTCTCTCTTTTGCTCCCTGCCCACTGAAGCTGGAGGCTTTTCTTCACTCAGGCAGCTGCTGGCTGCTGAGGCTGACAAACCCAAGGTCAACAAGTAAAATGGCACAATCCCAGTGTTATCAAGTAACATGGCAGGCCACCAGTACAAGTCCGGAGACAGTCCTAAGATCGGCAGGAAACATGGTAGCCTGCTAAATGAAGACTTGGCTACATACATGGTCCATGTGTGCCCAAAAGCTCATAGACCTTTCTCAAAACCTCTCCTTATATACTGGGAGCAGAGCACATACCTAAGGCAGCTACTCAGCTGCTTCAGTAGATTCTACCATGGAGTTGATTACCAGTCTCATCATGGGGAAATCGCTACATCTAGCTGTCTAGTCACTGAAAACAAGGCCTAGACAACCTTAACTACCACAATGACAAATCATTGCAGTTAGCCCAAGTACAGGGAAGCCTGGTTTGGAGAAACTGCCCTGTTGCGTGACAGTCAATGTTGTTATGCCATTAAGTCAGCTGTGACTCAGCGACCCCTCCTTGGGTTTCTGAGGTGGTATCACTGTGGAAGTAGATTGCCCAACCTTCCTTCTAGGGAATGGCTGTTGGGTTTGAACTGCCAGCCTCTGGTTAGCAGTCAAGTGTCATAGGCACTATGCTACCAGCGATGTGTCAGTTAGCCAAACATGCAGTCTCCCTACATTATAAATCATAGTCCATCCCCCGAATTCAAGCGGTCACTGTCCATTTTCAATTCTGAATGACAGAATGAAAAGCACATCTTTTCCTCCCTTTCTCTTACAAAGTGTGTGGATCATTCCATACATTACAACAATTGTTGGATACAGGGAGAAATGTGTACAATCTATAAAGTTAAGCCCATCCATTACTCAGTAAATTCAGTCATCTCCTGTGGTGGCGGGGGGGATTGACTTCCAACCTTGTATATTTTTGTTTAATTTCTTTTTAACAATAAACAACTCGAACCTCTGCAGTAAAAAATATAAAGCAAAGGTATTGTCAAAATATTAAAATAGTTACATGGTAAACACATGTCCAAAATATGGTTTCTGGATTCAGAAAATAAAGACTAAGTAACAATGAAATTTTAAACAGTGGCTCTTTACTGTGCCTGTGTGGGGAGCTGGGCACATTGGCTTTTGGCCTCGTGGCTGTGGGGGTGGCTCCCCATGTTGCTGTGGGAGTGGCTTGCTGCATGGCTTGGGAACAGAATTGTGGGGGGTATGTGATTTTGCATTTGCTCCCTGGCCAGTTGTGTTGTAGGTCATACTACTTAAACAGTCCCACCGCAGCAACTGAGTTACTGTGTGGAAAACTTAATGTATTTTTGTCGGAAATAGAATGAAACGCTGATAAATGTTGTTTGTATGGCTTCACAATGTCTCAGATGCCTTTAGTGTGTGGTGTGTGTTTATGTCAAAATCGTATATCCTGGATTGTCTCCAGGAAGTTTATCCCCCCCTGCCCAGTTCTAAGAGCTCGTCCATGGGAGAACATGCTGATCTCTGGAAGCATGTAGCCCATTCGTGCGTGAACCACTTGATCTGTGATGGGGGAGAGCACTGTAGAAGGTCCCTCTGCCCACTGAGCACTTACTGTCTGCAGGAAGAGAAGGGTCATATAAGCTACAGTCCTCCCTGTGGGTGTTAATATCAGTGAGCTCCTGAAGAAACAAACCATGATCCCTCTTCTGTCGCCTTTATCCCATGCCCTAAAAGTAAGGCAAGACAGAGAGACACCTGCCTTTGCGTAAACCACTAGCTCTCACCCTGGAACTGAGTGTAGGGTTTGATTTAGGGGAAATCAAAGGTGTGGATTGTATCCTCAGTCTCCGCTGGAGAGAGTCCCATCCTGAGAGGTGACTGGGGCCTGTTTTATGTCAGCTAACATATATCCAGGGTGTATAAACCAGTGATGTGGCCATTATCTAACTGTAGCCGGTAGGGAATTGATGGCAGTGTGACTCTGGCATCCAGTATTTCCTCCCCTTGTCAGATGGCCATTCATCCCCTTTCAATACCAAAAGGCCTTTCTACCCGCTGCTGGATTAAACTTCCACCCTGGGATCTGAAATTCCTCTCCTTTCACTCTCATCACAGATGATGAAGATCTGAAGTTAGAATTCAGCTGTGACAGTGTCGATGATTAAGCTAAAGTCTAATTGGCTTTGCAGTGTTGGCAGAAGCCAGAATTTAATGGCTGATTTTCCCCCATCGTAAAATAAACCTGTGACTCACAGTCGCAGAAAACAGAATTCTGTTGATTAAAGAAGCCCTTTTTATGGGCAGTAAAGAACAGACGATTAAGAATTAAAACTTAAAGCTCAAAGTCATATTTTTTTCTGTCTGCACTTTTTAGAGTGTAATGTGCTCCAAAGTGCCATTTAAGCTGTTAAATATTTGTTTGCAACAGCGGGATAACTATTTTTAAAGCTTGTGAGAGCCATCTGTGATTGGAAAGGAAAACTGAGATTGGATTTTGTCATGTTTGAAGTAACTGTGTTCATGACAACTCATTTTGTTGGATATATGGGCAAAGCCTGTAGTGGCAGGACTGGAAAGATGGCAATGTGACCAGTGTCACTCTGTACCTCTACTGCAGCCATGTGGCATGGAGATTGTGTAGCAGTGAGCTCCACTTACAAGGCCATCCACATATTTCCTGTGTGGTTGAAGGAAGTGATTGTGGAGAATGAGGGCAGAGGATGTGGAAAGACTTCCTGGCAGACTTCCCAATGGCACTTCCTCTCCTAACACCTCCAGTGGGCTCTGCAGGCAGACCTGCCCCACACCAAGGTGCTGGCTCCCCCCAGGCTTGCATTTGGCTTAACTGGAGCCATCACATTGAACAAGGTTGTCTGTGATTCAAAATCATAAAAACGAAGGGACATGAATTTAATGATAAAGAGCTGGTGATGGTAACTTCGCTTCTCTTTGTACTCAGTTTGATCAGAACTATATTCATCTTTTTGTCATTCCGTGAGTTGGGAACTGTTTTGGTTCTCTAGTCCCTCTCTAACAGAAGAATACCAGAAATGGGATGGTTTTAACAAACAGGAATTTATTCTCCTACAATTTAGGAGGCTAGAAGTCTGAGTTCAAAATGCCAGCTCTAGGGGCTGGGTGAAGGCTCTTCAGCCTTGGGCTTCAGCTCTGCCTCTTGCTCCCAGCCTACCAGAGCTGGAGGTGTCTCTTCACTCAGGTAGCTTCTGGCTGCTGAGGCTGACAAATGCAAGGTTGACAAGTGAAAAGGCACAGTCCCACCAAACCACACAGCAGGGCATTAATTCAAGTCCACTGAAAGTCCCAAGATTGGGAGGAAACGTGGCAGGCTGCTGAATGAAGACTCAGCTATATGCAGGGTCCAAGCATGCCAAAATGCTCAGAGACCTTTCTCAAAACTTCTTCTTACATACTGGAAGCAGACCACATTCCTAAGGCAGCTACTCAACTGCTCTAGTAGATTCCACCAAGGAGCTGAGTACCTGTCACATCATGGAGAATAAATACTTCCAGCTGCCCGGCCACTCAAAACCAAAAACAAAAAACCAAACTCACTGCCATCGAGTCAGTTCTGACTCATAGTGACCCCCATTGGGTTTCCAAGGTGGTAACTCTTTATGGAAGTAGATTGCCCGGTCTCCCTTCCATGGAGTGGCTGGTAGTTTAGAACCTTCTGGTTAGCAGCCAGATGCCTTAGGCACTGTGCCACTAGGCCCAGCCAAGTTGACACGTAACCTTGCCTAGCATAGGGACTTCATTGGTCAATGCTATCATTGTTAGTCTCAGATTCACAGTGACCTTGTGCACAACAGTAGGAAATGTTTCCTGGCCCCACATCGTTCTAATTGCATGTTCAGATCCACTGAACTGCGTGGCAGTTGTGACCTTGTCATTGAGGGCCTCCTTCGCCCTTTGTGGCTCTCCACTTTCCCAGCCTTGGTGGCCTCCCATTCAGACGATGCTCTTTTGGGTCCATAGCGTTTTCATTGGCTCCTTTTCAGAGGTGGATTGCCAGGCCTTTGTTTGGTGTATCGTAGCAGTGCCTCATGAAATGTGTCATCTGATTTCCCATTTCTGGTGGGAATAAGTAGCAGTGACAGAACTAGTCCCCACAATCACCTGCCTCTGAGGATGGTGAAAAATTCCCTGTGCTTCTGAGAAGTTCATGTAAGTCATTATGTCAGTGTAATCCTCTACACTGACTGCTACAGTCAGCACCTCCTAGATGTTTGTCCCTTCGGCTCTCCTGTTGATAATGAGGCTGCCAAGAATAAGGAAGTCCAGTTTTACAAATGTGAGGGTCTCACAGGGAACTAGAGACACATGATGTCTAGGAGCAAGCGTTAAGGAGTTTTCTGAAGTTCAGTTAGTCATCACACTCCCCTAAAATCCTTTTCAACACAAGTAGTAAACCAAAGGGAGAGGTGGAGCAGGAAGCCAGGCCTTGGGTTTCTCCGGGAAAGCACTTCTTCTGTGCCATGTATGCTGTGCAGACCCCTCCACAGTGGGTGCCTCTGGGTGTCGGCATGCAGTGACTGACCAGCTTGTTATCCATTGCTTCTTTTAGGGGCTGACGTCATCAACTTCGACGGCTATGCTGTGTTACCCTACAGATTCAGAAATAAGAAGATGAAAACACTGAAAGACGTCATTGCCCTGAAATTTAAAACCTCGGAGAGCGAAGGGGTCATCCTGCACGGAGAAGGGCAGCAAGGAGATTACATCACTCTGGAGCTGAAGAAGGCCCAGCTGGTCCTCAGCTTGAACCTTGGTATGTTCCAGTGCATGGCACCATTCTTCTTTCGGACTGCTGTTCCCATCAGGAACATGGCAGGGTGGCTTCATCCCATCATACAGAATTACAGAAATAGTGCACTTTGGGTTGTCAGTTCATCCTTACTCCACAGTGGTTGATTTCTGTGGAGGTACTTGTTCATTCAAAACAATAGTCCTTGAACATGTACTTCGCCAGGCACTATCTCAGCTGCTGGGACACAATGGTAAGCAAAGAGACAGTCCTTGAACTCATGAAGTTGGTGGTACAGCAGCATAGCCAGCATATGTCATCTTCCATTATGACTTTAAGTCAACTCAACAGAAATGATTTCAAATGCTGACAAGGTCTGTGAAGTAAATCAAGTATGATACCATGGTTAAGAATGATGTTGACCATTTAGTAGGAGCCCATAGTTAAGAGTGCTGTCTGTGATTGACAGTGATACCATGATTAAGAATTATGCCCATGATTAAGAATGTATGTAGTGAGGGAAGGCCCTTGGATCTGAAAATAGTCAAGCTGAGCTCTGAGTGGTGACAAGGAACAGGCCATAGGAAAGCAAGGAGAAGGAAAGTGTGTTCAAAAAGGATTCACTGAGAACAAAGTCGTGACATGCTTAATGAGCAGAAAGGAGGGTGCTGTGGCCAGATCCAGAGAGGAAGTGGGTCAGGGCAGGAAATCTAAGAGTCGCTCCTAATGGAACGGTTCAGAAATCATTTTAAGAATGGGAAGCTCTTGGGAGGTGTCACACTCGGTGGCATCATGATCTGATATTAAAAGTTTACTGAGGCTCGGTAACATGAAATATTATAAATAGTCGAGTAACAGTAGTCATATGCATATGCTGAAGTGCATGTATGGCACTACATGTAAATACATCCAGTTGAACATATACCCAGTGAAAGCTGCGAGAGCTGAAACTCAACAGGCAGCCTTGTTTTTCTGGGTCTCACAGGTTTTCTGCCTTCCGCAGGTTGCGTCATTGCCATTTTTCTGTCACTTGGTTCAGTGGAAAGTATTTGAGTTTTCCTTCTCTGACAGGTGACAGATCTCCACCTTAAACGGGTTCCAGCTTTCACAGGTTTTAGTGGACATGGAAAAGCAACCTGGCAGGAAATAGACTCATCTGTTTTACGTGGTGGAAATGAGTGGAGACAAGATGTTGCACATGTTATTTATTTACTTAACTGTGCTTGGGATGCAAATTTCCAAAGCAGATTTGTTTTACATTCATCAGTTCCTGCCTATTTGATCTCACAGCCCCGATTACAATCCCCAGCCACAAAACACTCTCCTCCCCTCTCCTGCTTGTTCCTGCCCCTTCCATTTACCCTTCTTATCTATGCATTCCTGTCTGTCCAGTGTTCCCTCTGTGTGAATGCTGCCCCTCCAGTGTCTCATGGCTGATTGATCTAAGGGGTGCATTTCCCTAGGGTAGCTGGGTGTCTCTCCCTGGGGTAGGTGTTCAGCTTGTAGGTCTTTCTACTTTTGGGCTGAGAGCCAATCCACATAAGTGAGTCCATTTCCAGGCCCGAAGGATAACCTGGGGTCATAGTCTCAGGCATTCCACCAGTCTCTATCAAACCAATAATTCTGGTCATTTTTATGTTTTAAATTTTGTTTCACATTTTTCCTTCCACTCTACCTACAATCTCCAATTTTGATCCGTTTCTGAGTGGTTGGCATTGGTAGCTGGGCACCATCTAGTTCTTTTGGTCATGAAGGCTGAGGTCCTCATGGTCCATCATAGCTGAGGACTAATTATTTCCAAATGACTTTGCTTTTCTTCACTCTTTGCTCCAGACGAGAGGAGACCAATAGTTGCATCTTAGATGGCCACTCAAAAGCTTTTAAGACCCCAGGTGCTACACAGCAAGGTAGGATGTAGAACAAGATTTTTATATATTATGTTGTGCCAGTTCAGCATGATGTCCGCCAAGACTATGGACCTGAGCCTGAAGAATCTGGTGTTTCTTTCCCTCAAGGTGTTTGATTGTCTCTGAGAAGCTACTGCAACCTTGTCCTCTGTTACTTCTGTAACGTATGTGGATATTTTGCACCACAAGTACATTTGTAAGACTGTCTTCAACCAGATCCATCCTTGGTCTTGGGTACATTCCTGTTCACCTACCCACACCTGATCTTTTCACTTGTCTATTTTTTAACCCATCACTCACTGCCGTCGAGTCAGATCCGACTCACAATGACCCCTTCTTGGGTTTCCAAGGTGGTGTCACTACAGAAGTAGATTGCCCAACCTTCCTTTTGAGGAGTGGATGGTGGGTTTGAACCACCAGCCTTCTGGTTAGTAGTCAAATGCCTTAGGCACTATGCCACTAGAGCTCCCTCATTTGCCCATAGCCTGGTGTTTGGTAGCCAATGGTAATGTAGTATTGTGCATGTAATAGTATTTGCCTCTGTTGTCTATATCTTTTGTGCACATTTCTATGTCCTCCCTTTCCCCCTTGTCCCCATGCTGGCCACAGACTCTTTCCATAGCACTCCTCCCCTCACCCAAATCAACATGTGACCCCCAAGTACTCTGAAATATCCCTCCCCTTCTCTTCTATCTCTAGTAACCAACAAAGTAAATTTCCTTCCCTGCATAATCCTTTCCTTAACTGTTTACAATAATGAGTTCATAGAATATTTGTCCTTAATTCGCCCAGCATAATGTCCTCCAAATTGTGAGATGATTCCTGTATTCTTCATTATTCTGTAATATTGCATAGTATCCCATTGTGTGAATGTATCTTAGTTTGATTATCCATTCATCTCTTAGTGGGCATTTAGGGTTGCTTCCATCTACTTGCTGTAGTGAATTGTGCTGCAGTGAACATGGGTGTGCATATGTCTATTCATGTCCCATCTCTCACCTTCTTAGGGTATATTCCTAGTAATGAAATTGCTGGATCAAATGGTATTTCTATTTTCAGTCTTCTAAGGAAGCACCCAACTGTTTTCCACAGTGGCTGTACCATTTTATAGTCCCACCAGCAGTGTATGAGAGTTCCAATCTCTCCGTAGCCTCACCAGCATTAGTTATTTTCTGTCTTGTTGAACTTTCCTATTATTGCTGGGGTGAGATGATATCTCATTGTTGTTTTGATTTGCATCTCTCTAATAGCTAATGATCGTGAGCATTTCCTCATGTGTTTCTTGGCCTCCTGTTTATTTCCTTTAGTGAAGTGTCTGTTCATATCCTTTGCCCATTTTTGAATCGGATTGTTTCTCTTTTTGGTGTTAAGGTGTTAAAGTTTTCTATAAATTTTAGAGGTAAGTCCCTTGTCAGATATGTCATAGCCAAATATTTTTTTCCCAATCTGTAGATTCTCATTTTACCCTTTTGGACAAGTCTTTCGATGCACATAAGAATTTAATTTTTAAAAGGTCCTAGTTCTAGTTTCTCTTCTGCTCCTTGTGCCTTTTGGGGTATGCTTGATAGTCTGTTTATGCCATAAATTAGGGCCCCTAGATTTTCCCCTATTTTGTCTTTGATAATCTTTATAGTTTAGAGTTTTACATTTAAGTCTTTGATCCAACCTGAGTTCAAAAATTGTGTATGGGGTGAGGTATGGGTCTTGTTTCACTTTTCTGCAAGTGGATATCCAATTTTGCTAGCATTGTTTGTTAAACAGGCTATCTTTCCCCCCTTTAATGGTTTTCAGCCTTCTGTCAAGATCACCTGTCCATAGATGGATGGGTCTACTTCTGGGTTCTCAATTCTGTTCCATTGGTCTATTTGTCTGTCATTGTACTAGTGCCACACTGGTTTGACTACTGTGGGTGTATAGTAGATGTTGAGATCTGGGAGTGTGAGACCTCCTACTTTGTTTCCTTCTTCTTCAGCCGTACTTTCTGAGGTCTTTTTCCTTTCCATATGAATTTAGTGATTGGTTTTTCCATGTCCTTAAATAATGTGATGGAATCTGGAGCAGGATTGCATTCAATGTATAGATTGCTTTGGATAGTGTTGACATTTTTACAATATTCAATATACGTATCCATGAACATGACTTGTTCTTCCATTTATGCAGATCTCTTATAGTAGGCCTGGTAATCGAGCAGAGCAGGAAGACCAGGAAGGGAGCAAAGCAGTTTAGAACAGCTAGGGCAGATAGACTTTTCTGTCAGTTTGTTGTACTGTGGTGGCTGGAGTGTTGCTGTGAGGCTGGAGGCTATGCCACTGGTGTTTCAAATGCCAGAAGGGTTACCCGTAGTGGACAGGTTTCAGCGGAGCTTCCAGACTGAGAGAAACTCAGAAGAAGGAAGCGGCCATCAATTTCCCAAAGAATTAGCCAGTGAAAATCTTATGAATAGCAGTACACACTGTCTGATATATTACTGGAAAACTTTATGAATAGCCCTGAAACATTGTGCAATATAGTGCCAGAAGATGAGCCCCTCAGGTCAGAAGGCACTGAAAATATTACTGGAGAAGAGCTGCCTCCTTAGAGTAGAGCCAACCTTAATCATGAGGGTAGGGTAAAGCTTTTGGGACCCCCATTTGCTGATGTGGAATGTCTCAAGATGAGAAGAAATAGCTACAAACATCTATTAATAATAAGAACATGGAATGCACAAAGTATGAATCTAGGAAAATTGGAAGTTATCAAAAATGAACTGGAAAGCATAAAGATCAATATCTTAGGCATTAGTGAGCTGAAATGAACTGGTTGTGGCCATGTTGAATCAGGTGATTATATGGTCTCTATGTTGGGAGTGATAAATTGAAGAAGAATGGTGTGGCATTCATTATTACAAAGAATGTGTCACGATCTGCCCTGAAGCACATTGCTGTCAGTGATAGGATAATACCCATATGTCTATGAGGAAGACCAGTTAATACTACTATTATTCAAACTTACACACAAACCACCAAAGCCAAAGATGAGGAAATTGAAGATTGTTACAAACTTCTGCAGTCTGAAATTGACGAAACAAGCAATCAAGATGTTTGATTATCACTGGTGATTGGAATTCAAAAGATGGAAACAGGAAAGAATCACCAGTCGTTGGAAAATATGGTCTTGGTAATAGAAATGATACTGGAGATTGCATGATAGAATTTTGCAAGACCAATGACTTATACATTGCAAATACCTTTTTTCAGCATAACAAACAGCACCTATACACATAGACTTCACCAGGCAGAGTACACAGGAATCACGTTGATTACATGTGGCAAGAAGTAATGGGGAAAGTCAGTGTTTTCAGCCAAAACAAGACCAGGAGCTGACTGTGGAATAGACCATCAACTGCTCATATGCAAGTTCAAGTTGAAGTTGAAGACAGTTAAAAGAAGTCCACAAGAGGCAAAATATGACCTTGATTATATCCCTCCTGAATTTTGAGACTATAGCTTCTGAACCTTTTGGCTAAGATCATGTAGTATCTGAATTTCAAGACTATCTAAAGGATAGATTTGATGCATTGAACACCAGTGACAGAAAACCAGAGAAATTGTGAGATGTCATTAAGAACTTTATCCATGAAGAAAGCAAAAGGTCACTAAAAAGACCATAAAGGAAGAAAAGACCAAAATGGATGTCAGAAGGGACTGTGAGACTTGCCCTTGAAAAGAGAGTAGCTAAAGTGGATGGAGTGTAAGGAGCTCTGGTAGCATAGTGCCTAAGGCACTTGACTGCTAGCCAGAAGGCTGGTGGTTCAAACCCACCAGCCACTCCTCAGAAGGAAGGTTGGGCATTCCTACTTCTGTAGTGATACCCAAGGACAGGTCACTATGAGTCGGGGCCAACTCGATGGCAAATAACAACAACAACAAAGTGGATGGAAGCATCAACAGTATAAAAGAGATGAACAGAAGAGTTCAAAGAGAAGCTCGAGAAGACAAAGTCAATTATTGTAACGAAGTGTGCAAAGATCTGCAGTTAGAAAGCCAAAAGAGAAAAACACACTCAACATTTCTCAAGCTGAAAGCACTGAGGAAAAAATTTAAGCCTCGAATTGCAATATTGAAAGATTCCACAGGCAATATGTTGAATGATGCAGGAAACATCAAAAGAAGATGGATGGAATACACAGTCACTGTACCAAAAAGAATTGGTTGGTGTCCATCCATTTCAGGAGGTGGCATATGATCGAGAACCAGTGGTATTGAAAGAAGAAGTCGAAGCTGCCCTGAAGGAATTGTTGAAAAACGAGGCTCCGGAAATTGACAGAACACCCATTGAGATGTCTCGACAAAAGGATGCTGTACTGGAGGCACGGCACTCACTCAGCTATGCCAGGAGATTTGGGAGACAGCTACCTGGCCATCTGACTGGAAGAGATCCATATTTGTACCTGTTCCAAAGAAAGGTGTTCCCACGGAATGTGAAAATTATTAAACAATATCATTGATACCACATGAAAGTGAAATCTTGCTGGAGCTAATTCAAAACAAGTTGCAGCAGAATATTGACCAAAACCTTTCAGAAAAGCAAGCTGGATTCAGAAGGGGATTTGGAGCAAGGGACATCATAGCTGATGTCAGATGGATCTTGGCTGAAAGCAAAGAATACCATAAAGATGTTTGCTTGTGTTTTATTGATTGTGCAAAAGCATTTGATTGTGTGGATCACAGCAAATTGTGGATAGTCTTGAGAAAAATCAGAATTCCAGAACACTTAATTGTACTCATAAGAAACCTGTACATAGACCAGGAGGCTGTGATTCAGACAAAACAAGGGGATACCACATGATTTAAAAACAGGAAGGAATTGCATGAGGGTTGTAGCCTTTCATCATACTTATTCAATCTGTATGTTAAGCAAATAATCTGAGAACCTGGACTATATGAAGAACATGGATGGCATCAGGATTGGAGGAAGGCTCATTAATAACCTGAGATATGTAGACAACATAACTTTGCTTGCTAAAAGTGAAGATGACTGGAAGCACTGATGAAGATTAAAGACTACAATCTGCAGTATGGATTACACCTCAATATAAAGAAAACAATAATCCTTACAACTGGACCATTAAGCAGCTTGACAATAAGTGGAGAAAAGATGGAAGTTGTCAAAGGCTTCATATTACTTGGTTCTACACTCAATGCCAAGGGGAAGCAGCAGTCAAGACATCCGACCATATGTTGTATTGGGCAAATGTATGGCAAAAGACCTCATTCAAGTGTTGAGCAAAGATATCTCCTTGAAGACTAAGATGTGCTTAACCCAAGCCATGGTATTTTCAGTCGCCTCATATGCATGTGAATAAGGAAGACCAAAGAAGAGTTGATGCTTTTGAGTTGTGGTGTTGACAAAGAATGCTGAAAGTACCATAAACTGCTAAAAGAACTGACAAATCTGCCCTGGAAGAAGTGTAGCCAGAATGCTCCTTGGAAGCAAGAATGGCCAGACTTCATTGCATCTACTTTGTTCATGTTATCAGAAGGGACCATTCTCTGAAGAAGTATGTCATGCTTGTTAAAGTGGAGGGACAACAAAAGAGGGGAAGGCCCTCACCTAGATGGATTGACATAGTGGCTGTAGCAATGGACTCAGGTATAGTAGGGATCGCAAGGCTGGCACAGAACCAGGCAGTTCTGTTGTACGTGAAGTCTCTATGAGTCAGAGACAACTCGGTGGCACATAACAACAACAACAACAACAACTTGTCGTTTCTTGTAGTACTGTTTTGTAGTTTACTTTGTAGAGGTCTTTTGTGTCCCTGGTAAGGTTTATTCTTAAGTAATTGATCTTTTTGATAAGTATTATAAATGGTATTGTTTTCCTTATTTCCTTTTCAGAGGTTTCTTTGTTGATGTAGAGGAATCCAACTGATTTTTTTATGTTGATCTTGTATCCTGCCACTTTGCTGAATCTTTCTATTAGTTCCAGTAATTTTTTTTACTGAGACTTTTGAGTTTTCTATTTATCAGGAGCTCTGGTAGCATAGTGCCTAAGGCACTTGACTGCTAACTGGAAGTCTGGCAGCTCAGACCCACCAGCCACTCCTCGGAAGGAAGGTTGGGCAATCTACTTCTGTAGCGATACAGCCTCGGAAACCCAATGAGGGGTCGCTATGAGTCGGGTCCGAATTGACAGCACACAACAACAACAACAACAACAACATATATAGGATCATGTCATCTGTGAATATAGATAGCTTTATTTCCTCTTTACAAACGTGGATACCTTTTATTTCTCTTTCTTGCCTTATTGCCCTGGCTAGGACTTCTAATACAGTGTTAAATAGGAGTGGTGATAAAGGGCATCCTTGTGTGGTTCCCATTCACAGAGGGAATGCTTTGAGTCTTTCTCCACTGACAGTAATGTTGGCTGTTGGTTTTGCATATATGCCCCTTACTATGTTGAGGATTTTCCCTTCTATTACTAATTTGCTGAGAATTTTGAATAGTGTTGGATTTTATCAAATGCCTTTTCTGCATCAATTAATATGATCGTATGGTTCTTTTGTTTTATTTATGTGATTTATGTGATGGACTTCATTGATTTTTTTTCTTATGTTGAACCATCCTTACATACTTGGTTATGATATATTGTGTTTTTGATATGTTGTTGTATTCTGTTGGCTATGATTTTGTTGAAGATTTTTGCATGTGTGTTCATGAGGGATATTGGTCTGTGGTTTTCTTTTTCAGTGATGTCATTCCTGGTTTTGGTATCAGTGTCAGCTTGCTTCAATAATTATATGTTCTAGAATAGTTTGAATAGGATAAGTGTCAGCTCTTCCTGAACATTTGACAGAATTCTCCAGTGGGGCTGTCTGGGCCAGGACATTTTTGTGTGAGGATTTTTTTTTTATGATCTGCTCAATTGCTTCTTTTGTTATGGGTCTGTTCAAATATTCTATCATCTACTGGGATAGTTTAGGTAGGTCTTGTGTTTCTAAAAATGTGTCCATCTCTTCTAGGTTCTCAAATCTGTTGGAATATATTTCTTCATAATGTTGTTGTTGTTGTTATGTGCCGTCGAGCCAAACCCGACTCATAGTGACCCCTCCTTGGGTTTCCGAGGCAGTATCACTACGGAAGTAGGGTTGCCCAACCTTCCTTCCGAGGAGTGGCCACTATGCTACCAGAGCACCAGACTATTATTCTTCATAATAGTCTATTATTATCCTTTCCATTTCAGTTGGTTCTGTTATGATGTTGCCCTTTTCATTTATTATTCATGTTATTTGCATTTTCTCTTTTCCTTTGTTAAATTTGCCAATGTTTTGTCAATTTTGTTAATCTTTTCAAAGAACCAGCTTCTTGTCTTGTTGACTTTCTCTATTTTTTTTGCTTTGTTTTCTGCTTCATCTATTTCTTAATCTCTGATCTCTGATCTTTATTATTTCTTTATAGATACTGTAGCTTTCTTTCATTGCTCTTTCTCTAATTGTTCGAGTTGAAATAAACTGTTGATTTTGAGGGGGAAGATGGCATCCTACCTGTAGCCCACACATTTGTTCCCTCTAGAATCTTGTTGTTATTTGCTCTTGTGTCATCTCCAACTCATAGCGACCCCTCTTTGGGTTTCTGAGGCAGTATCACTACAGAAGTAGATTGCCCAGATGAGAAAGACATAGAGAGTTACATGGGCAGTACAGACA
>NW_006922143.1:1551998-1557178 GCF_000298275.1 Orycteropus afer afer | reverse complement strand
GGTGACAAAGCAAATAAAAGGAGGGAATAAAAATTCTAGGTACAAAACTTCCAAATGCAGAGGAAAACAGGACAATGTCTTTATAGAGCAGACTGTTCCAAAAATGTAGAGACATGAATTCACTCCAAGGTAACCACAGGGAAAATTAACAATCCCCCTAAGCAAACCCAGAAAGAAGGAAAACATATGGGCTTAGTAAGCAGAAAACCAACAATAAAGAAGAAAAGAGAGGAAACACTTGACAACAAAATGAACTCAGCACAGAAAGGTATTTGGACCAAGGACTCAAACAACACGACAAAAGCACAATAGAATGACAGCACTCACTTCGTACCTATCACTAATTATACTCAATGTGAATGGACTGGATGCACCAGTCAAGAGAAAGAGAGTAGCAGAATGGATAAGAAAAGAAGACTCATCGATATGCTGCCTAGAAGAGACTCACCTGAGATACAAAGATAAAAACAAGTTAAAAGTTAAAGGGTGGAAAAAATATACCAAGCCAATTCTAACCAACAAATGGCAATATTAATTTCTGATAAAGTAGAATTTAAGGTGAAAAACAGCATAAGGGACAAAGAAGACACTATATGGTGCTGAAAGGGTCAATTGACCAAGAAGACATTACTATAATAAATATCTATGCACCCACTGAATGTGCTCCAAAATATGTGAAGCAAATATTAACTGAATTGAAAGGAAAAACAGACAACTCTACAATAGTAGTAGTAAACTAATAACACCACTTTCAAGGAGGGACATGTCAACTAGAAAAAAACTCAACAAAGATACAGAAGAACTCAACAACACAATCAACC
Organism: Orycteropus afer afer; assembly: GCF_000298275.1. NCBI lineage: Eukaryota > Metazoa > Chordata > Mammalia > Tubulidentata > Orycteropodidae > Orycteropus > Orycteropus afer. The sequence goes on along the minus strand of NW_006922143.1, from coordinate 1,556,357 downwards.
AACTCAACCTCATAGACATTTACAGAGCACTCCACCTAACAAAGGCAAAATTCACATTCTTCTCCAGTGAACATAGATCATTATCTAGAATAGCTTATATGTTAGGACATAAAACAGGACTCAGTAAATTTTTTAAAAATTGAAATATTACAAAGCATCTTCTCAGACCACAATGCTACAGAATTAGAAATTAATAAAAGGAAGATCAAGGAAAAAAACATCAAGCATGTGGAAGTTGAATAATGCACTGCTCAAAGACTACTGGGTAATAGAAGAAATAAAGAGTGAAACAAAAATATTCCCAGAAACAAATGAGAATGAAGATACATCTTACTAAAAGCTATGGGACACAGTGAAAGCAGTACTCAGAGGTAAATTTATAGCATTAAATGCACACATCAAAAAGAGGAAAGAAACAAAATCAACACTCTAACTCAACCACTCCAACAATTAGAAAAAGAGCAAGAAAAGAAATCTACAGTATCCAGAAGTGAGGGAATAATAAAGATCAGAGAAGAAATAAATGAAACAGAAAAGAAGCAAACAAACAAACAAAAAATAGAGAAAATCAGCAAAACAAGAAGCTAGTTCTTCAAAAAGATTAACAAAATTGACAAACCACTGGCAAATCTAACAAAAGAAAAGAAAGAGAAGATGCAAATAACAAGAATAATAAATGACAAGGGTGACGACATCACAACAGAACCAACAAAAAATATAAAATATAAAAAATATACCAACAGAAAATATAACTGTACTCCAACAGATTCAAGAACCTAGAAGAGATGGACAATTTCTAGAAACTCAAGACCTACCTAAACTATCCCAGTCAGAAACAGAATACTTGAACAGACCATGGCAAAGGAAGAAATTGAACAGGTCATAAAAAAACTTCCCACAAGAAAAAGTCCTGGCCCTAATGGCTTCACTGGAGAATTTTACCAAACAGGCAGGGAAAAGTTGACAGCTATACTGCTCAAGCTATTCCAGAACATAGAAAAAGAATACTGTCAAACTCATTTTATGAAGCAAGCATAACACTGATACCAAAACCAGGGAAAGAGACCACTAAAAAGGAAAATTACAGACTGATATCCCTCATGAATATAGATACAAAAATCCTCAACAAATCCTAGCCAACAGAATCCAACAACATATCAAAAACATGATACATCCTGACCAAGTGGGATTCATACTTGGTATGCAAGTATGGTTCAACATCAGAAAAATAATCAATGTAATCCACTACATAAACAAAACAAAAGAACCATGTGATCATATCAATTGACACAGAAAAGGCATTTGATAAAGTACAACACCTGTTCCTGTTCAGAACTCTCTCCAAAATAGGGATAGAAGGGAAATTCCTCAACATAATAAAGGGCATATATGCAAAGGCAGTGACCAACATTATTGTTAATGGAGAAAGACTCAAAACATTCCTCTTATGAACGGGAAACAGACAAGGATGCCCTCTATCACCACTCCTATTTAACATTGTATTGGAAGTCCTAGCCCAGGCAATAAGACAAGAAAGAGAAGTAAGAGGCATCCAAATTGGCAAAGAGGAAGTAAAACTATCTCTGTTTGCAGATGACATGATCCTATATGTAGAAAACCCAAGAGACTCAGGAAAAAAAAAAAAAAAAACTCTACTGGAACTAATAGAGAAATTCCGCAAAGTGGCAGGATGATACAAGATTAACATAGAAAACTCAATTGGGTTCCTCTATACCAACAAAGAGACCTCTGAAAAAGAAATAAGGGAAACAATATGATTTATAATAACTACCAAAAAGATAAAATATCTAGGAATAAATCTTACCAGAGGCACAAAAGACCTATACAAAGAAAACTACTACAAGAATTACTATAAGCATTACTGCAAGAAACTACAAGGGATCTACTTAAATGGAAAAACCTGTCTTGTTCATGAATAGGAAGACTGAATATTGTGAAAATGTCAATACTACCCAAAGCAATCTACACATTTATTGCAATCCCAATCCAGATACCGTCAACATTTTTCAAGGATATGGAAAAACCAATTACTAACTTCATATGTAAAGGAAAGAGACCTCAGATAAGAAGAGCACTACTGAAGAAGAACAAAGTGGGAGGTCTCACACTACCAGATCTCAAAACCTACTATAGAGCCACAGTAGTCAAAACAGAGCATTTAAAAGCAATCAGCCTTAGGACATGCTAGCCCTCGAGACCAGAAGAACTAGATGGTGCCCGGCTATCAGTGCCAACCACTCAGGAAAGGATCAAATCTGGAGATCCTGGATAGAATGGGAGGGAAAACGTGTAACAAAATCCCAATAACTCAATAATGACCAGAATTACTGGTTAGATGAAATCTGGTGAGACTCCCAATACTATGGCCCTGGAACACATTCTGTGCCTGGAATAAAACGCACCTCCAGGGGCGGGCTCTCAGCCTAGTAGTTAACAAGATGTACATGCAGACCATTCAACCCAGTTTGACACACCCACGTACTCTATGGTAATTCATCCCTTAGAGCAATAGACCATGGGACACCAGAGGACCAACATTCAAATTGAGGAAATGCAGGACAAACAGGAGTGCAGAAATATGAGGGGCACAGGGGGAGGATTACAGGGTAGGGCAGGGAGGAGACTGGGTTAGGGTTGGACATGGTGAATGGGGAATGAAGCTAAATGTACACATTATGTTGAATGTAAAACAAGTTCTTAAAAAAATTAATAAAAGAGTATTATGAGCATTCATACACTAAATAAATAAATACACACATACACACACACACACACACACACACCCAAAAAAAGACAGCATGCTATTAGTACAATGATAGACAGATTGACCAATGGAACAGAATTGAAAACTCAGAAATAGACCCATCCATCTCTGGACAGCTGATCTTTGACAAAGGTCTAAAGCCCATTAAATGGAGAAGTGATAGCATCTTTAACAAATGGTGCTGGCAAAATTGGATATCCACTTGCAGAAAAATGGAACAAGATTCATACCTCACTCCATACACAAAAACAAATTCAAGTTGGATCAAAGACTTACATGTAAAACCTAAAACTATAAAGTTCATCAATGGTAAAATAGGGGCAAATCTAGGGGCCTTAATTATGGCATAAATAGACTATCGAGCATAACACAGAATACACAGGCAGTGAAAGAAAAGCTAGACGACTGGGATCTTTTAAAAATTAAATTCTTACATGCATCGAAAGATTTCTCCAGAAGGGTCAAAAGAGAACCTACAGATTGGGAGAAGATACTCTTGCCTATGATGTATCTGACAAAGGACTTATATCCAAAATCTATAGAAAACTTCAACAACTCAACACCAAAAAGACAAACAATCCAATTCAAAAATGGGTAAGGGACAGGAACTAAAGACAATATGATGGTGGCCAACAAACACATGAGGAATTGCTCATGATCATTAGCCATTACAGAGATGCAAATCAAAAGAGTGATGAGATACCATCTCACCCCGGCAATAATACCAAAGTTCAACAGGACAGAAAAAACAAATGCTGGTGAGATTGCGGAGAGTTTGGAACTCTCATACACTGCTGGTGGGACTGTAAAATGGTACAACCATTGTGGCAAATTGTATGGTGTTTCCTTAAAAGACTGAAAATAGAAATACCATTTGAACCAGCAATTCCTTTACTAGGAATATATCCTAAAGAGGTGAGAGACAGGACACAGACATATGCAGACTCATGTTCATCGCAGCACATTTCACTGTAGCAAACAGATGGAAACAACCTAGATGCCCATCAACAGATGAATGGATAACCAAACTATGGTACATTCACACAATGGAGTACTGTGCTGCATTGAAGAACAATGAAGGATATGTGAATCATCTCACAATGTGGATGAACCTGGAGGACGTTATTGTATATATTGTTGTATAATATTGTATGAACCTATGGCTGTAAAATGTCAAGGAAGGGTTTGCTTAGGGAAGGGAACTCACTTTGTAGGTTACTGGGGATGGGAGGGACTAGGAGAGGATAATTTCAAACTAGTTGAGGGCCACACGTTGAGCTGGGTAAAGGGAGGGATGGTATCAAAAGAGTCTGTGACCAGCATGATAGCACTGGGGAAAGGGAGGACACCAAATTGTGCACATAAGATAAAGACAACAGAGGCTAATACCAGTATATCCACAATTCTTCATTACCATTAACACCAAACACCAGGCTACAGATAAACCCATAGACAACTGAGTAGATCATATAGGACTCAGAGAACAGGAATATGCTCTAGACCAATGATAGATTCAGCTGAGGCTAATCTTGCAGATACCTGTTGTTGTTGTTGTTCTGTGCCTTGGAGTCAGC
>NW_006922143.1:1550192-1551463 GCF_000298275.1 Orycteropus afer afer | reverse complement strand
TTGGATAGAGTGGGAGGAAAAATGTGGAACAAAACCCAAAAACACAATAATGACCAGAATTACTGGTCAGATGGAGTCTGATGGGACCCCCGAGACTATAGCCCTGGAATACATTTCAGGCCTGGAATAAAACTCACTCCCAAGGGCTGGGTCTCAGTCCAACAGTAAATAATACTTACGTGCGGAACACTCAACCCAAGGCGATGCACCCACCTACTCCATGGAGATGCATTGGCCATGGGGCACCATTCACAAGGAGGAAAACCTGGACAGACAGGAGCGCATAGCTAAGAAGGGCATGGGGGGGGGCAGGGTTACTGGGAAGGGAGAGCAGGAGAGTGTGTTAGGGCTGGGGATGGTAATTGGGGAGTGAAACCAAATGTACACAAATTGTTGAATGTAAAACAAATTCTGCTTTGTAAATTTGCGTCTAAAGCCCAATTAAATGATAATGATAATTAAAGTGTTGATTTTGATTCTTTCCTCTTTTTTGATGCATGTGTTTATTGCTATAAATTGAACTCTGAGTACTGCTTTCACTGTGTCCCAAAGGTTTTGGTAAGTTATATTTTCATTCTCATTTATTTCTAGGAATATTTTTATTTCACACTTTGTTTCTTCTGTTACCCAGTAGTTTCTGAACAGTGTGTTACTCAGTTTTCACGTGTATGATTTTTTTCTCCTTGGTCTTACTATTATTGGTTTCTAATTTTAATAGCATTGTGATCCAAGAAGGTGCTTTGTAGTATTTCAGTGTTTTAAAATTTATTGAGGCTTGTTTTGTGGCCTAACATATGGTCTGTTCTAGAGAATGAATGTTGGCCATGTTGGTTGATTATGTTGTTGAGTTCTGTATCTTTGTTGAGTTTTTTTTCTAACTGTTCTGTCCTTCCTTGAAAGTGGTGTGTTAAAGTCTCCTATAACTATTGTAGAATTGTCTAACTTTGCTTTTAATTGAGTTAATATTTGCTTTATGTATTTTGGAGCTTTCTCATTGGGTACATAGATATTTATTATGGTAATATCTTCTTGGCCAATTGACCCTTTTAACATCATACAGTCTCCTACTTTTTCCCTTATTCTGGTTTTCATCTCGAAGTCTATTGTGTCAGAAATTATTATTTCCACTCCTGCTCCTTTTTGGTTGTCATTTTCTTGATGTATTTTTTTCTACACCTTGATTTTTAATTTATTTTTATCTTTGTGTCTAAGGTGGGTCTCTTGAAGGCAGTGTATCAATGGGTCATGCTTTCTTATCCATTCTGCCACTC
>NW_006922143.1:1548685-1549232 GCF_000298275.1 Orycteropus afer afer | reverse complement strand
CAAAAATGAAAGAAAATGAGGAGAATATGAAGGGAGGTTAAGGTATTTGAGGAGGGGTCCCTCCAGTTATGTTCAGCCAGTGGCCCTGGGTACTGGCTTCTGTGGCGGAATCTGCTCACTCTCTGTAGCATCCACATGGAAAGGGAGTCTGCACAGGAAGAACTTGCCAGGATAGTAAGACAGAGGGTATTTTCTGTGCTTAGCATGAGATAATTCAGTCAGCGATGCAGGTGCCAAGGCCTCTGGCTCTGTCAGGAGCAGTCTGCCGATGATGGTGCCCAGCTGTCAATCAACACCCCATAGCTTAAACCTAACAGGCACACCAAAGGACAGAGGACTGCCCTCCTCTGCACGCATCCACAAGTAGTGAAATCCCAGGTCCCATTTCCACTCTGCAATAAAAATTACTAAGAGTTGGACTCGATTCCACTGCCATGTGTCTGATTTGTGGTTCTGTTTATTTGGAGAGTTTCTCTACCCTTTCCCCCATTCACTTCTAGACTCTGAGGCAGCTTTAGCTAAGGGGGTCGTGTTCCATTTCCCTGTA
>NW_006922143.1:1547504-1548030 GCF_000298275.1 Orycteropus afer afer | reverse complement strand
CACACCTTGATGATGCTCTTTATGGCAGTACCTGAGTGTCGGGCACATCTGGGGGTAGACATATGGCAGGGCTGGAATGTGTCCAGACACACCCCGATGCTCTTTATGGTACTACCTGAATGTTGGGCACATCTGGGGGGAGATGTATAGTAGCGCGGGAGGGCATCCATGCACACCCCTCCTTGGCACTCTTTATGGCACTACCTGAACTTCGGTCACATCAGGGGGCAGACGTATGGCAGGGCTGAAGTGCATCTGTGCACCCCCCACCCTGTAGCTTTTCACTATGTGAATGTTGGGCAGTCTGGGGGCAGATGTACGGCAGGGCTGGAGCATGCCTATGCACCCTCCACCCCATTGCTCTTTATGGCACTATGTGAATGTTGGGTAATCTGGGGGCAGACATACAGCAGGGCTAGAGTGTGTCTACACATCTTCCACCCTGTCGCTCTTTATGGCCCTATCTGAACATTGGTCACATCTGAGGGCTGACATATGGCAGGGCTGGAGGGAGTCCATGCACACC
>NW_006922143.1:1545377-1547079 GCF_000298275.1 Orycteropus afer afer | reverse complement strand
GAGACACTCTTCTGTGGATTGGGATCCTTTTGTGCTGCCTACAACTGTCTGTGAGAAAATAGTCCACCATTCGGCCTGGTATTCTTGGATTCATCATTTGTTGGAGTCAATAGGTGGTATACTGCCTGCCAACTTTGAGCTTGTCAGCTGCGGCAGCTGTGTGATTTGGGAAAAGCATTCAGCTTCGATACATGTGTGAGCCATTTTCCTAAGATAAATTTCTCTCTTTCTCTCTATATGTAAGCTTTATTGGTTTTACTTCACTAGAGAACCCAGCTTAACATGTTTGGTACCAAGAGTGGTTCTACCAAACCAAAAAATCAAACACTGCCATTGAGTCAGATGCGACTCATAGCAACCCCTCCTTGGGTTTCTGAGGAAGTATCACTACAGAAGTAGATTGCCCAACCTCCCTTCCAAGGAGTGGCTGGTGGGTTTGAACTGCTAGCCTTCTGGTTAGCAGTCAGATGCCTTCAGAGAGACAAAATCATAAGGATGGGCTTCCTAAATTGGTTCTCACCAATTCTGTTTTGGTTCTCCAATTTGATTAATCTTAAAGGCACTGGTGACTCTGCCTCCATGGCTTGAAGTGGAAACGTTAATTGCAAAATAGCACCAATAATAGATCCAGTAGGAGCTCTGGTAGTATAGTGCCTAAGGCACTTGACTGCTAACCAGAAGGCTGGAGTTTCAAACCCACCAGCCACTCCTTGGAAGGAAGGTTGGGCAGTTTATTTCCATAATGATACTGCCTCGGAAACCCAAGGAGGGTCACCATGAGTCAGGTCCAACTCCACAGCATATAACAACACAACAATAGATCAAGTATTTTTGAAAAGTGAGGCTTTGGGTGATCACATGTTTTATACTTTTCTGCAATTTTGTCAGCATTAGGAGTATAAGGAAGTTGGTTGGTTGGTCCTACTTATGCTAGAGAAAGTGGTGAAAGAGCTGCTGAGTCACAGCTCAAGCACTGCATAAAAGACCTCAGTGTTTCTAGTGATCTGAAAAAACCTTATTTCTTCTAGTAACAGAGCTGATATTGCCAAAAACCAAACCCAGAGTCTTATTGTAAGGGTGACTGAATTACAACACCAGTTGAATTGCCAACCCAGAATGGTGTCTGAAGTTAAAGTGAGGGCATTGATTGGGAAAAATGGGATCCTGAAACCTGGAATAGGGACATATGGGGAGACAATCAGGAAGATGAGGATATGGAGCCTGTAAATTCTGTTGAATCCCTCCCATCTGAAGGAATTACTATAAAACCATTATCCCTTCCACCTCTGTTTGATGGGATTAACCCAACTGTTTCTGCTGGGTCATTTCCTGAGGTAGTTGCCATGGAAGACATTGATGAATGTTCTCAGGAACTTTCCCAACTACCCACTGTTGCTGCTAGACCTATAAATAAAGTTAAGTCTAAGCAAGCCCTAAATTTCATGTGAAAACAAAGTTGACTGAGGAGGTGGTACACTGCACTTGAAAAGACCTCGATTTTGCTAACATATAGAGACAGAAACTTGGAGAATATGTATGGGAATGGCTACTGAGGATGTAGGATAATGGTGCAACAATGTAACATTGGATCAGTCTGAGTTTATTGATTTAGGCCCACTATGTACAGATTCTTTGTTCAGTGTTTCAGCTCGAGAGGTTAGGAAAGGATCTAATAGTTTCTTTGGTTGGCTTACTGAAGCAT
>NW_006922143.1:1538888-1542772 GCF_000298275.1 Orycteropus afer afer | reverse complement strand
GTGCTGGTGAAGAATGCTAAAAGTGCCATGGACTGCTAAAAGAACTAACACATCTGTACTGGAAGAAGTGCAGCAAGAAAGCTCCTTGGAAGCAAAAATGGCCAGACTTTGTCTCACCTATTTTGTTCATGTTGTCAGAAGGGACCATTCTCTGGAGAAGGATGTCATGCTTGGTAAGGTGGAGGGTCGACAAAAGAGGGGAAGGCCCTCAACAAAATGGATCGACACAGTGGCTGCTGTGAAAGGCTCAAGTATAGCAGGGATCATGGAGCTGGTGTGGGACCAGGTGTGTTTGTTTGTGTTGTGCATAAGGTTGCTATGAGTTGAAGACAACTCGATGACACCTAACAACAGCAGTGGTATGGGACATTTCAAGATATTCCTACTGAAGTGAAGGACAGGTTATTGTATCTGGCATCCCCCACAACTAAAAAGGAGGCACAACATCTGGTGGACCTCTTTGGATTTTGGAGGCAACATATCTGTCGTCTGGGTTTGTTACTTCACCCTAGTTATCAATTGACTCAGAAAGATGAGTAGGGCCCAGAACAACAGAAGGCTCTGCAACAGGTTCAGACTGCATGCAAGCTGCTCTGCCACTTGGGCCATATGATCCGGCTGATCCAATGGTGCTTGAATTGTCTGGTGCAGATAGAGATGCTGTTTGGAGTCTTTGGCAGGTCCATGTTGGTGAATCGCAATGCAGACTCGGGATTTTTGAGCAAAGCCCTGCTCTCCTCTGCAAATATCTACTCTCCTTTTGAGAAAAAGTTGTGGGCTTGTTACTGGACTTTGGCAAAGACTGAATGCCTAACCATGGGCCACCAAGTCACCATGAGGCCTGAGCTGCCCATCATGCACTGGGTGTTTTCTGTCCCACAGAGTCATAAAGTTGGACGTGCATAGCAGCACTCCATCATTAAATGGAAGTCGTATATAAGAGATCAGGCTTGAGCAAGACCTGAAGGCGCAAGTTGCATGAGGAAGTGGCCCAAATGCCTATGGTCTCCACTCCAGTCACATTACCTTCCCTCCGCCAGTCTGCATCTATGGCCTCATGGGAAGTTCCTGATGATCAGTTGACTGAGGAAGAGAAAATTGTGCCTATTTTACACATGGTTCTGCATGATATGCAGTTACCACTCGGAAGTGGACAGCAGCAGCACTGCACCCCTTTCTGGGACTTCCTGAAGGACAGTAGTGAAGGAAATCTTCCCAGTGGCCAGAACTTCGAGGTGTGCATCTGGCTGCTCACTTTGCATGGAGCAAGAAATGGCCAGATGTATGATTGTATGTGGATTCATGGGCTGTGTCCAATGGCTTGGCCTGATGGTCTGGGACTTGGAAGTAGCATGATTGGAACTGGTGACAAAGATGTATGGGGGAAGAGGTATGTGGATAGAGCTCTCTGAATGGGCCAAAAGAGTAAAGATATTTGTGTCTCATGTGAATGCCCACAAATAGGTGACCTTGGCAGAGGAGGACTTTAACTTCAGGTGGATAGGATGACATGTTCAGTGGAAACCAGCCATCTTTTTCCGCAGCTACTCCTGTCATTGCTCATTGGGCTCATGAACAAAGTGGCCATGGTGGCAGAGATGGAGGTTATGCATAGGCTTAGCGACATGAACTTGTGCTTACCAAGACTGATTTGGCTACTGCCACTGCTGAGTGTCCAGTCTGCCAGCAGCAGAGACCAACACTGAATCTACAATATGGAACCATTCCTTGGGGTGATTAGCCAGCAACGTGGTGGCAGGTTGATTACATTGAACCATTTCCATCATGGAAAGTACAGTGTTTTGTTCTTACTGGAATAGATACATATTTTGGATATGGATTTGCCTTCCCTGCACACAATGCTTCTGCCAAAACTACCATCCTTGAATGCCTTATCCACCATCCTGGTATCCCACACAAAACTGCTTCAGATCAGGGGACTCACTTCACAGTAAATGAAGCGCGGCTGTTGGTCTGTGCTCATGGAATTCATTGGTCTTACCATGTTCCCCATCATCCTTAAGCAGCTGGCTTGATAGACAATGGAATGGCCTACTAAAAACAGAATTAGGATACCAGCTTTGTGGCAAGACCTTGCATAGTCAGGGCAGTGTTCTCCAGGAGGCTGTATATGCTCTAAACCAGTGTTCAATATATAATTCTGTTTCTCCAATAGCCAGGATTCATGGGTCGAGGAACCAAGGGGTGGGAACAGGAGTGGTATCACTCACTAGTACCCCTAGTGACCCACTCAAAAAATTTTTGCTTCCTGTACCTGATACCCTATGCTCTGTGGGTCTGGAGATCTTAGTCCCAAAGGAAGAACACTCCCACCTGTAGACACAATACTGATTGCATTGAACTAGAAGTTAAAAATACCAACCAACTATTTTGACTTCATTATGCCTCTTGATCAACAGACAAAGAAGGGTGTAACTGTATTATCTGGTGTCATAGATCCTGATTACCAAAGGGAAATTGGATTGACATTACATAATGGAGGTAAAGAATATGTGTGGAATATAGGAGATTCTTTAGGACGTATCTTAGTACTACCATGGCCTGTGATTAGAGTCAATGGGAAATTACAGCAACCCAATTCTGATATGACTACTAATGGCCCAGGTCCTTCAGGAATAAAAGTTTGGGTCACCCCACCAAGAAAAGAACCACAACCAGCTGAGGTACTTGCTGAGGGCAAGGGAAACACAGAATGGGTAGTGGAAGAAGGTAATTCTGAATATCAGCTATGATTACATGACCAGTTGCAGAAACAAGACTGTGATTGTTATCTTTCTTCATTGGATATGTGCATCAAATATTTTTGTTTCCTCCTGTTATGAACTATGAAGTGTAAACAAGGTTAATGTGTTGCTGTTGTACATGTGTTAGTGTATCATGCTAGGCAGCAATATGACTTTATAATTGTCCTCGTTTAGAGATTGTATATGGTTAAGAAGATGTGTGCAACTGCCAAGATGAGAAGGAGTAGATTGTGATAGTTGGAGTTGTGTGTCATTTTGTTTGGACCATAATTCTTTGTGGTTTAAGTAGTAGTGATGTGGGTTATGCCCATGATGAGATTGGATGTATATATTTTGATCAGTCAATCCGTTGAAAGGAAGTTTCTCTAGGGGTGTGTCCTGCTTCCATGTATTTATGGATATTTATGGACATCCTGAGAAAATGAGACACTCTTCTGTGGATCGGGATCCTTTTGTCCTGCCTATAACCATCTGTGAGCAAACTGTCCACCATTCGGCATGGTGATCTTGGATTCTTCATTCGTTGGAGTCAACAGCTGTTATACTGCATGAGCTCGTCAGTACCTGCAGCTGTGTGAGTTGGGAAATGCCTCCAGCTTGATGTTTGATCCAAGAACTTGGGACTTTCCAGCTTCTATAAGTGTGTGAGCCATTTTCCTAAGATAAATTTATCTCTTTCTCTTTCCGTATAAGCTTTACTGGTTTTGCTTCTCTAGAGAACCCAGTCTAACACAGACACTGTCTCTGAGTGTTGGTCTAATCTGGGGACAGACATACAGCACAGTTGGAGCACGTCCACTCACCCTCCACCCCGTCACTCTTTATGGAACTACCTGAACTTAAGTCACATCTAGGGGCTGATGTACAGCAGGGCTGGAGCGGGGCCACGCACACCCCACCCCATTGCTCTTTGTGGCACTACCTGAACTGCTCGTGGCTGTTCCTCCTTCTGGCTCCAAAAATTTATGGGGAGGAGATCAAGGGGACCTTTTCACTTAGATTGAGTCCCACATTCCTCCCTACCCCCCTCCGACTCAGTATCACAGGCACAGGCACAGGCCAACATTTTATTTCATCACCAAAAGCAAAGAAGAAAACACAATCTGGAACTGTGGGAAG
>NW_006922143.1:1523507-1525105 GCF_000298275.1 Orycteropus afer afer | reverse complement strand
AGACGGCCAGTGGGAGCCAGCCCAGGCCCCTGCCCTGCCCAGAGTCCAGCTCACGCCTTCCAGCAACCCCATTGAATTGCCCAGAGCCCAGCCCACGCTTTCCAGTAACCCCATCAAATTTTCTAGTATTCACGACACACTGACCACACATTCTTTTTTCTTTCTAGGGAAGCAGACTGTCGCATTCTGAGTGACTGTCACATACTGGCATGTAACCCCTTGCTGAGCAGAGCGGTTTCCTGTTGCCCCTTGCTTCCTCTGACCAGGGGTGGTGGGACAGGCTCCAGGCTCCTCCACGGAGGGTCCTTGCAGTCCTGGGTTCTTGTCACTCCTGTTTCTGTTCTCTCGGATGCAGGAAGCAACCAGCTGGGTCCCATCTATGGACACACGTCCGTGACGGCTGGCAGCCTGCTGGATGACCACCACTGGCACGCAGTGGCCATCGGGCGGCAGGGCCGCAGCATCAACCTGACTCTGGACAGCAGTACTCAGCACTTCCGCACCAACGGCGACTTTGACTACTTGGACCTGGACTACGAGGTGAGAGGGTGGGGTGGAGGCTGCGGAAAACACACGGCCCCGTGACCTGTGGTTCCCCCAGGATTGTTCGTGTACCCACCCCTGCATTCTGCTTTATCCTCCAGCCAGAAATGAACTCAGAGCTTTAGTAATGTCCCTTACTGCATTCATTCCCAAGTATTTACTCGTGAGTACTTACGGGGCTTCCAACATTGGCCTCAAAGAAATTGAAGAAAGGAGCCATTTGTCATGCCATCAGCACCACTGAGTATGTTTAGAATGAGTTTAAGTTGTGATCTTAAGTAATTAATTCTGCGTTCTGGATTATAGCATTTAGTGTTAGTCGTTCATCAGTTGTCAGTGACAAGTCATTTGACAGTTTCCATTTTCTCAACTATAATCATCAAGGGAGTAAAGTAAAACAGTATTTTAAAGAGATTGTTTATAGATAGGAAGGTGTGTTTTACCCTCAAATGTTTAGAAATTAAAGCTGTCTACTGATCATGTTGCCACAGTAAGAGAAACATTCTGATAATTTACTGGCAGGCAGACATGCTTTGGGTTTTTTTTGTTTATTTTGTTTGTTTGTTGTTATTTTAAATATATACATTAGAGAGAATTTAGCCTTAAAGTGTGCATGGAAAGTGGCGGTCGCCTGTAGGGGCAGGAGTTCTGCCAGCTGATTTGCATGGAAGTGGTATTTTCATTAGGGGAACGGGATGAGATGCAGTCTGCCAGCAAAAGAAGCGGGTCAAAGTACCATCCAGCCAGAGTTCCCCTGAGGGTGTCAGCTCACTGATCATGCAGTTCTTGGGAACCTTTCCAAAGCAGCCCTGGTCCAGACAACTGGCCACATACTCATGTCCTCACCACATCTGGAGCACTTTGCAGGGGTGAGGTCCAGACAACTGACCATGTATTCATGTCCTCAAACATCAGCTACAAGAAAAGCAGGGTTTTATTTTATTCTCAAGCAGCAATAGTAACTTCCTGAGAGGATGAGTGGCCTGCTTGTCAACTGCTCAGATTTTGGGTTAGACTTGAGAGCTCTTTCCTCGTTTTCCATTCCTTTTACTTTC
>NW_006922143.1:1520487-1522157 GCF_000298275.1 Orycteropus afer afer | reverse complement strand
TCTGTTGTTGTTAGGTGCCATCGGGTCATCTCCAACTCATAGTAACCTCACATATAGCAGTATGAAACACTGCCTTGTCCTGTGCCAGCCCCATGATCCTTGCTATACCTGAGCCCATCGTTGCAGCCACTGTGTCAATCCAGCTCATTGAAGGCCTTCCCCTTTTTCGTTGACCCTCCACATTGCCAAGCATGATAACCTTCTCCAGGGATTGGTCCCTTCTTACAATATGACCAAAGTAGGTGAGATGAGGCTGGCCATTCTTGCTTCCAAGGAGCATTCTGGCTGCACTTCTTCCAGAACAGATTTGTTAGTCCTTTTAGCAGTCCATAGTGCTTTCAACATTCTTCACCAGTACAACTCAAAAGCATCAACTCTTTTATGGTCTTCCTTTTTCATTGTCCAGCTCTCACATGCATATGAGGTGATTGAAAATACCATGGCTTGTGTCAAGCACACCTTAGTCTTCCAGGAAATATCTTTGCTCTTCATCATTTGAAAGAGATCCTTTGCAACAGATTTGTCCAATGCTATGCGGCATCTGACATCTTGACAGCTGCTTCCATTGGTGTTGATTGTAGAATCAAGTAATATGACATCTTTGACAACTTCAGTCTTTTCTCCATTTATCATGATGCTGCTTATTGGTCCCGTTGTGAGGATTTTTGTTTTCTTCATATTGAAGTATAATCCATACTGAGGACTACAGTCTTCAGTCTTCATCAGTGTTTCAAGTCATCCTCACTTTCAGCGAGCAAAGTTGTGTTGTCTGCATAATGTAGATTGTTAATGAGTCTTCCTCCAATCCTGATTCCACATTCTTCTTCATATAGCCCCACTTCTGTAAAAATTGACAGCCTTGGAAACCCTCTGTTGCAGTTCCACTCTGCCCTCTAAGGGCGCTGTGAGCTGGAATGGACTCTATAGCACAGGGTTTTGTTTTGTTTTTAGCAATGAGGAGGTGGTAAATGCCAATTCTGGCTGGAGAACTCTGTCCCCAGATGAAAAATGGTTTGTTTTTCCTACAAACGCTGAGTACAAAGTGCCCTGTGAGATAGCTGAGAGCCACTGCCTGCTCTGTGTGTGCTGGGCACCTCAGGAGATGGTCCGCCCGTCTTTCAGCCGCGAGCTGTTGGATGGCAGTGCCAATGAGAAGGCGCTCTTGTGAGCTAGGAGTATGTCTGAGCATCATCAGAATAACTAGAATATCAGGAAATGTTTTGTTTGGTGGCGCAGTCACTCCACTTCGCTGATGAGAACACGTAACTGGAAAGACGAAGTGATCGAATGATGTCAGATGTCACAGCACTGGAATTGGAGCCCACATCTCTAGGTCATAAGGAGTCTGTGAGCTTAGCCTGAGGCTTCACCTGGGCACCTTAGTAGAGGTGAGACAGGCACCTGGAGCCACGGGAGGCAGACAGGCAAAAACAAACAGAAAAGGCCAAACCTGTGCGTGGTGAGCCGGTTCCTACTCACGGTGATGCACGCGTGTCAGGAAGACTGCCCCACAGGGTTTCCTTGGCAGTCACCTTGGAAGCAGATCCCCAGGTCTTTTTTCCGTAGTGCCACTGGTTGGGTTCCAACTGCCAGGTTTTGGTTAACACCCACCCAGAGACCTTGAAAAGCCATAGGAAGACCACAAAGTGTTATCCCAAAGGAGAACAGAA
>NW_006922143.1:1513219-1516842 GCF_000298275.1 Orycteropus afer afer | reverse complement strand
CTCATTGCCATGTTGAGTTTCTGTCAAAGTGCTACAGGGTCCTTTTGTTTTCTCAGAAAGTGGAGTGCGTTTGGACAGATAGAGAATTGCAGTCATCAGAGCCCTGGCTCTGTGTCTGCCTTTTAGGGAGAGGGGACTCACAATGTCTGCTCAGAATGCTGGCTGGTCCTGAGATGCCACCATTAGCTGCTCCTGGGACAGAAGCCACCCCAGGGCTGTCACCACTAAGTGCACACTTGAGTACTGAGCATTTAAGAAGGCACACACTGCCTGTAATGACCTCCCACTGCAGCAGAGGCTTGCTTGGGCTTTGGAGTCAGAAAGTAAACATAGACTGAACATTTCAGGCAAGATGGAGACAAGTTAGAGCACTTTGCAAGCACTCCTCCAAAGACAGATGTTTCCAGGGGAGAATGGCTCTCGGAGATGGCAAGGGCTGACGTTGCAGGGAGGTTCTCTCGGCACGCTGACTGCTGAACCCTGCCCATCCCACTGCCACCTGTCCCCTTGCTCCAGGGGAGTCCAGTCAGCTCCACTCAGGAGCCGTCAGTTCTCCTTGCAGACACTGTTTGCAACACAGTGTGTGGTCAGCTGCAGTACTTCTGCTCTTAGCTACAAGGAGTTCTTTCCATCGGTCTCAGCAAGCATTTAGAAATGCTCATCTGAGAAGGTATAGAGAAACAAATAATTTGAGTATTAACTCACAGAGCCAGGCTGTTTCAGACACGACGGTGAACATGCTAAGATGGAGGGACTGTGGGTCTGGGGATCGGGATGGGTGTTACAAGCATATCTACCTGGAGACCAGATGAAAGGCTGTCACATTACAGGCCTCAGAGCACGGTGGCCCAAACCGAGCAACCAGAGTGGAAATCTGAGAGTGCAACGTGTTGAAGAGCATGAGTGACGTCACTGAGCAGCTCGTTAGCAGCTGAGGAGTGGGCACCTGCACTGCCTGCAAGCCTTCAGCACACCCCATGTTGTTACAGGAGGGCCCTGTGGGGCGGCGGAAGGCAAAGACAAGTGGAGACGTTCTGATCTTTAAAAGGAAGGCGCTCAAACCCTGGGGTATAAGTGCAGTCTGTCTGAGGGCTACCTCAGATTTCCTTCTTTACACCCAAAAGCGGCAAGAATGGGACAGAGGGTAGATGGGCTTCAAGGACTGCAGGGGCGGTTTCCTTGTACACTCACACTGCTGACTCCCCAGGATTGGGGGCGTGGCTGCCTTGTACACTCATACCGCTGATTCTCCAAGATTGCAGGGGTGGTTCTCTTGTAAGCTTACACCTCTGATGCCCCAGATGCTAATGTTTCAAGATATAAGCACGCTGCGTGGGCAGTTAGGTGAATTATCCCAGTAACCAGAAGAATCTGACCTTCTCATTTACGAGTAGGGACAGTTAGGACCGATTAAGACACTGAGGCATGGGGCTGAGAGACAATAACATGTGGCCCAGTGGTCAGCTTTCTAAACAGCAAGTGAATGACCAGGTGCCTCTGAGACAGTGGTGACATGTCAATGATCAGGGGCCCCTGAGACAGTATGAGTAGCACAGCAGTGACCAGGTGTCCTAAGACACAGCGTGAGTGACACATCCGTGACTGGATGCCCCAAGACAGCATGAGTGAAACATCAGTGACCAGGTGTCTCCAAGACAGTGACACATCAGTGACAGGGTTCTCCTGAGACAGCATGAGTGACACGTCAGTGACTACGTGTCACAGCCCACCCGCAGAGGCATGGTCTTCCCCACAGGAGGTCCTGGGCCTCCCTCGGATGTAGGGAAGTGCTCAGCCATGGTCAGAGAGCAGCGGTGAGTCCCCCGCCAGGCACCTTGCTGTCAAACCACTGCACCAGCTGTCACTGTCTGCTACGTGACATAAGCTTGATGTCAGGTTCGCTCAGGACAGACCATTGCCCACCTGTCCCACTCTGGAAGCTCCACCTCCAGCTGTGGTTCCAGCCCTGCTTTGCTGTCCGTGCAGCTGGGGCTTGGTCTCCCACCTCCCTGGCCTGCTCTCTGTTCCTCCCTGAGCTCACAGCCAACTTCTGCTCTCCAGGGTAACCTGAGCTTCTCCTGCGTGGAGCCCTACACTGTGCCCGTCTTCTTCAACGCCACCAGCTATCTGGAGGTGCCCGGCCGGCATGACCAGGACCTGTTTTCCGTCAGCTTCCAGTTCCGCACATGGAACCCTAATGGCCTCCTGCTCTTCAGCCCCTTTGCTGAGAACCTGGGCGCTGTCGAGATTGACCTCACTGACAGCAGAGTTGGTGTCCACATCAATGTCACGCAGACCAGGATGAGCCAGATCGACATTGCCTCAGGTGGGTGGGTCCTGCCTGGCACAGGCCCTAGGTCACCTCAGGTTGGTGAATCCTTCCTGGCATGGGTTCTGGGGTCTCCTCAGGTGGGTGAGCCCTGCCTGGCATGGGTGGCAGAGAGGACAGTATATGGCATGGTGCATTGGTGCAATGTGCTCATGGTGACATACTCATTCAGAATTTGGCACTACTTTGTTGCACCATGCGCTTATTGAGCGAGGGGCACTTGGCAGGTGCTGAGAAAGTGAGGGTGGTGAAGGTGGTGAGGGGGACAGCTGGGTACTGTCCCAGAGCCTGGGTGTCTTCCTTCTTTTGACTTATTGTCAGTTGAGCAAGTCACATTCTTATTCAGGACGGAAGGAAACATCATCCTATCTTACTGCATCTTCATGACAGTTGGCATTATAAATGCCAGGTCCTGTGTAGCAGAGAGACAGCTACTCGTCTCACCAAATATTTCACCTTTAAAAGCACAGTCTGTTTATTTTAAATATATGTCCATATCTGGTGCCTTTTCTTCATGGTCACTCTGATACTTTTCACTTTAGCAACAAGACTGTGCATCCAATGATAACCTGAGCAGTACATTCAGTTACCTTGGTCAGAACTTCCAAACAACCTTGAAGTTGTCAGATTGAGGACAATCCAGAGGTGACCTCAAAGAGGAAAGATGAGGTGATGTGCCCGTGGGGGCAGATGGTGTCATCATGGTGTGCCATGCTGAGGCTGAGTGTATGTTGCTATTCAAACAGACAGAGGAATCTGGGAAGGTCCTCTGGTAGGGAAGCTGCAGAAAAAGCAGGTCCGGTAAAATGAGATGTCTCACAGAGAACAATTCAGTAGGACAGGGGTGCATGAGGAAGACTGGCACCGTGTCTGTCGGCAGTTGTAGAACTGCAGACTGGTCTGGGTGTCCCTCACAATGTCAGTTTATTTTGGGAAGATGTGTGTCGAAAGGGGACAGGGAGGAAACTAGCATTTACTGAGCTCCTGGCAGGGGGACGCCTGATCCTGAGTGAGGACGTTCACTATGATGGGTATCTTCACCCCTGTGGCTGTTGCTACTTCCCTTTTGTCACTCAGGACAGTGCCCACCTTCTGCACAGACTCTGAACAGTTAGGACGTGTCCACACTGTGTTTCCTCTATAGGCTGTGGGCATCTGAGGACAGGGGCATGTCTCCTCCTCTCTAGCACATGGAATACTCCCTGGAACACAGCCGATGCTCCAGGAATGCCCACTGAGCTCACTGGGGCCCTAGGAGCCCCTGTTGATCAGCAGAGTTTCTCCCGCTGAAGGC
>NW_006922143.1:1501844-1512629 GCF_000298275.1 Orycteropus afer afer | reverse complement strand
AGAATGCATGGTGTGATGTTCATTCTGGCTTTGGACTCTCCCATCAGTCCCTGAGGGAGTGTGCAAACCCATGCCACCCCAGCCCTGAGCAACCTGGAGTTTACACTGTGGGTTATCTTTCTGCAAACATATTTCCTAGGTTGCAGCAACAACTTCCATAAAGCATCCTGTTGAATCTCAGTCTTTAGAAAGCATCATCTGAAAACTTTTACTGAAAAATGGAAGAAAGAAGGAAAGAGTGAAAGATTCTAAAATGAGGCTATGGACTGTCCTTAATGTATGGGGTTAAACAGGTGAAAGTTGACTCTCTGCATTCTGTCAGGTCAGCCAAGAATCTGCAGATTAAGGGAAACTGGCATGAAATCTGGGAGCTCTGGTGGCGTAGTGCCTAAGGCATTTGACTGCTAACCAGAAGACGGGCAGTTCAAATCCACCAGCCACTCCTCAGAAGGAAGGTTGGGCAATCTACTTCTATAGTGATACTGCCTCGGAAATCCAAGGAAAAGGGGTCACTATGAGTTGGGTCCGACTTGACGGCAGTGGGGAGGGGCATGAAATCTAAGTGTATCTATCACGTATTGTGTATATTTAATGAAAATACCTTTGGGGTTCAAAAATTTCTCTTCTTCCTCTACACAGAAAAAACATCCCAACTGAGATCTTAGCAGAAAGTAAGACATCCATGGTTACAGTTGCTCTGGCTCCAGCTTAGTCCTTGGGTAAACATCAACTAAGAAATCCTGTCTTCCACCCATTTATCTATCTCACACATGCATGTGGGGTCCCCAGAGAGAACCTAACCCATATCTGAATGTGTTTTACAAGTAGAATTAAATGAGTGAACAATTCAGTGTAAATAATCACACTGAAGAGAGAATGTAGGTATATGAGTGTCTGCTTTAACAAGGGAGACATGTCTGTGTGGAGCCCACCTGGCTCTTGTTGTCAGAGGAGCCTCGGATGCAAATCCACATTTGCTGCTTTTTTAAAACACCATGTTACCAAATTAAGGAAAGGTGGAAAATCACGAAGAGGAAAATAGCAGCTAGTCACATTTGGGTGCATGTGCACATACACATTGACACACACACATGCACATGCACACACACACAGCACACACCTACACACCTGTATAGACGTGCACACGTGCACATATGCATGCACATGACACACACTACACACATGTGGACACAAATCCACACATGTGCATAGATACATGCACACACGAGACACACATGTACATGTGCGTACAAACATGCACTCAGGCATGTGCGTGCACACACATACATGCACGCCTGGAATACTCTTCGTGTTGTGCTTTGGGAGGGCTGTGACTGTCAAGTCCTAGCTGTCAGTGTGTACTTGTGATTTGGTTTGGTTTTAGTTAATGAGTTTTGTGGTCCGGGTTGAAAGTAGCTAAATTGGTTCAAAGGACTTTTTGCTCCACATTGGGCAGCATTGTTCTCTGGAGATGAATTTAAAACAACTCCTGTAAGCTAGAGAATGCTTGGTGTGATGTTCACTCTGGCTTTGGACTTTCCCATCAGTCACTGAGGGAGTCTGCACACTGTGCCTCCCTAGCCCTGAGCAAACTGGACTTTACGCTGTGGGTTAACTTTCTGCCAACATAGATCCTGGGTTGCAGCAGCAGCTTCCATAAAGCATCCCGTCGAATCTCAGTCTTTAGAAAGCATCATCCCTGGCTTATGAGTGCGTATTTATACATTACCTCTGCCTGGGGACAAGTGGTAAAAGGAAATAAACAGATGTGAAGAAGAGTTGAGTGGAAACCACCAGTTGCCTGTCGGGGTGGGAAGTCTAATCTGTGACTTTGGAACTCTGCGGACGAGGGACCAAGCACAGTGAGAAAGAATTTTCCATCACACTCGCTCTCCACTGCGCAAAGGCTCTTGAAATAAAATTCATCTTCCAACTTGATGGACACTCTGATAATGTTGATATTTTCTTTTCTGTTAAGAAATAATTTTTGTGACCCACTGAAAGCATTTCCTGACAGAACAATAATTGTGACCCACGGCTGGGAGAACACCAATACACAGATTGCTCTGCTCTCCTGGAGAACTGGTTTGGAAAAGCTTTCACTGCATGGAGGTATTTAAACCAACGGGATTGGAAACCAATGGTATTTTCTAGAAACAATGTTCTGATGTTCCCTTGGAAGCAGAAAGAGTGTTTCTATGAATCGGTCTGCAATCTATCCAACAACCATGTCTAACCAGAAAACTGACCTACCATTTGTAGTAAAGTTTTCTTTTTAATTGCAGAACACCTCCATTTTCATGTTACTAGATGACAAATGTTCTAACAGTAGTCACAGTGGTCTGTCTGTGACAAGACAGGCCTCAGCATTTACACAGTGAACAGAAGGTGATCTCTCTTGATGGCTTTGCCCACCTTTTAGGGAGGAACATCACTGTCCATCCCTGGATAGACACAGCACCTTAGGTCAGACGTGTGGTGCAGGCCCTGTCGCCGAACCCACTGTCTGTCTGTTGCCATCCCAGGACCTGGGCCTCTTGTTGTCTTGAAGTTGAACCATGTCTTATGGCATGCCAGGTCCTGGGCCTTGTTTTCTCTTGACATTTAACCCTGCCTGTCTCATGGCGTCCCAGGAACTGGGCCTTGTGTTCTGTTGATGTTGAAATTGCTTCAGTTTTACAAAGCTCTCAAGCACCCACCTTGCTTCAGAGGCTGGTACTCAACAGTGAACATCCTTGTTTGTGTTGTATGTCTCTTACCAAGGAAAACCTGTTCTATAGCTTTGCTGTGTTTCCCTTGTTAGTGAAATGTGCTTCGTAAACCTCTATTCATTTGTGGGTGTGTCAGGGAAGAAATCAGTGTTATCTTGGCTTAGCATGGAGCTGGGGAGCTTGCTGGAAAATCCAGACAAGTCCCCACCCACTCTCGGCAAATGCACCTGCCTGGCCACTCGTCAGAAGGAAGGTTGGGCAATCTACTTCTGTAGTGATACCACCTCAGAAACCCGAGGAGGGGTTGCTGGGAGTCGGATTCAACTCCACAGCATTGAGTTTGGTTTTTGGTTTTGGGGCCTCTCATGGCCCTGTACATCCTCAGCACTTAGATATTTCTTCTCTGGATTTTATGAATATTTAGAATTTAGCCAATACCTTCATATTTCTTTAAAAGAATTAATTCATACTGGTTTCCGATTTCAGTGATAACTTGTACTGGGAGGTTTCTCTTTCCTTGTGTAAGAAACAGAGGTCTGGTTTCTAAAATAGTTTTTCATTCTTCGATTGTTTAAGAAGCCCTGGTAACACAATGGTTAAGGACTCAACTGTTAACCTCCCAACAGCTCCATGGCAAGAAAGACCTGGTGACCGGCTCCCATCAAGATGACAGTCTGGAAACCCTGTGGGGCAGGTCCCCTCTGTCACATGGGGTTTCTGTGAATTGAATCGACACATAAAATAGCAACAGTTGTTTATTGAGAAGTGATCTTAAGCTTTATGGTTTCAAACCGCTAATACCGTGTCAAGATTTTCAAAAATAAATCCCCATCACTCAGAAATAAGTAATGTTAACTGAGCATTGCTTCACATCATACATTGATGATGGTCTGTAGCAATGCAATTGGAAAATTATTTAGTAATATGTGTCCTAATCCTTCATTCAATGTTAAACCATAGTTACTGGCATTATGTTACTCCCCTTTGGTCATTAATTTGGAGTTGTTCCAGGCCTAAGGAAATAAGGCAGTACCTGCAACTGTCCATCATGGCACATGAATAGCAATGAAAAAATACAAGCAAACTAAATATTTAAAACACAGGAGTGATTTTAAAGAGTGTGTCCTTGTATATAATACACATCAGCCATTAGCAATCTTCATCAAATACAACTTACTGCCATTTAAAAACAATTTGAAAATACAATATAGTAAATCATACATTTTCCCAATAGACACATTTCCTACAGTAAGCATTAATTACCCTTAAGAAAATAAATACACTATAAAATAATTTAGAAATAATATTCCTATAAAGTATAATGCTTAACACAGTCATGATAAGAAATTGTATACAATCAGTTTTATCAATTTGAAATTTTTATTGCCCTACTTAGGAGCTCTGGTGTTGCTGTGTTTAAGGTATTGGGCTACTAACCAACAGGATGGCAGTTCAAACCCACCAGCCACTCCACAGGAGGCAGATGGGCAGTCTGATTCTGTAAAGATTTACAGCCTTGGAAACCCTGTGGGGGTTGCTATGAGTTGGAATCAACTCCATGGCAGTGGATTTGGGTTTTTGGTATGTTTTCTTGTTCTGTTCGAATGACTGCCTCTTGGTCTGTGTACAGGCTCCACATGAGCACAACAAGGTGTTCTGGAATTTATGTTTTTTGCAATGTTATCCATAATTTGTTAGGATCCACATAGTTAAAAGCCTTTGCATTGTCAGTAAAACACAGGTAAACATCTTTCTGGTATTCTTTGCTTTCAGCCATGATCCATCTGACATCAGCAGTGACATCCCTCATTCCATGCCCTCTTCAGAATCCTGCTTGAATTTCTGGCAGTTCCATGTCCATGTACTGCTATATATTCTTGGATAATTTCCACATTCTGTTCGATCACCTTCCTTTGGAATGGGCACAAATAAAGATCTCTTCCCGTGGATTAGCCCCGTTCGGCATAAAAGATTGAGTGCCTCCAGCATTGCTTCTGTTGATTGAAACACCCCAGTGGATATTCTGTCGATTCCTGAAGGCTTGGTTTTTGCCAGTTCCTTCAGTACTTGGACTTCTTCCTGCAGTACCATCAGTTCTTGATCATGCAGTTCCTCCTGAAATGATTGAACATCAACCAGTTCTTTTCAGTACAGGTACTCTGTGTATTCTTCCATCGTCTTTTGATGCTATCTGCATCATTCAGTATTTTGCACATGGAATCCTTCAATATCAATTTGAGGCTTGAACTTTTTCTTCCATTCTTTCATCTTGAGAAATGCCAGGCATGTTTCTCCCCTATGATTTTCCAACTCTAGTCTTTGCACATTTCATTATAAGACTTTATCTTCTCAATCTGCCCTTTGAATTTTTTTGTATAGCTCTTATATTTCATCATTTCATCCATTTGCATTTTACTTCATTGATTTTCTTCAGCTACTCTCCTTTCAAGAGCAAGTTTCAGAGTCTCTTTTGACATCCATTCCCTCCCCCCCTTCTTATCTTTTTAACGACCTTTTACTTTCTTCATGTGTGATGTCCTTGATGTCATCCTACAACTTGTCTGGTCTTTGGTCACTGGTGTTCAGAGCCTCAAGTCTGTTGTTTAGATGGTCTCTAAATCCCAGTGAGATGTATTCAAGGTCATATTTTAGTTCTCACAGACTTGTTTTAGTTTTCTTCAGCTTCAACTTAACCTTGCATATGAACAATTGATGGTTTGTTCCATAGTTGGCCTCTCGCCTTGTTCTGACTGATGATATTTAGCTTTTCCATCATTTCTTTCCAGTGAGTTAGTTTCTTCTGTTTTCCATCAGGCAAGGTCCATGTGTATAGTCACTGTGTATATTGCTGAAAGAAAGTATTTGTAATGACTAAGTGCAAAATTCTCTTGGGGATTGCTGGCATCATTTCTATGACCAATGCTGTATTTTCCAACTACCAGTGCTTTTTCTTTGTTTCAACTTTCATATTCCAATCACCAGTGATTATCAGTACCTCTGGGATGCATGTTTGAATAATAATCGTATTAACTGCTCTTCCTTGTAGGTATATGAATATTATCCTTTCACTGATAGCATTGTACTTCAGGGTAGATCTTGAAATATTCTTCTTTAATGATGAATGTGACACTTTTCCTCTTCAATATGTTGTTGACACCATAATAGACTATATGATTGTCTGAATAAAAATGGCCAAAACCAGTTCACTCTGCTCATTGATGCCCAAGAAAAGGAGCCCTGGTGGTGCAGTGCCTGAGGCATCTGACTGCTAACCAGAAGGTTGGCAGTTCAAACCCACCAGCTGCTCTGCAGAAGAAAGATGGGGCAATCTGCTTCTGTAAAAATGTACTGCCTCAGAAACCCAATGGGGGTCGCTATGAGTTGGAACTGACAATGGCAGTGATTATTTTTTTAATGTCTAGGAAATCGATTTTTAAATTTTCCACTTCATTTTGTGACAACTTACAATTTTTCTAGGTTCATACTCCTAACATTTTGATTATTAATAGATATGTGCAGCTGTTTCTTCCCATTTTGAGTCATGCCCCATCAGCAAATGAAGATCCCAGAAGCTTTACTGCATTCTTGTCATTAAGTCGACTCACTTCGAGGAGGCAGCTCTTCCCCAGTCATATTTTGAGTGCCTTCCTACCTGAGGGGCTCATCTTCTGGCACTACTACATCAGAAAGTATCTCCCTGTTTTCTTAAGGTTTTCAGTGGCCGGTTTTTTTCCTAGTCTGTCCTAGTCTGCTGAAACCTGTCTACTCTGAATTACCTTGTTTGTATTTAAAATATGGATGGCATAGTGTCCAGCACTACAGCAACACACAAACCCTGACAGCATGACACACAGACAGAGGGGTGGTGGTGGGAGCATCATGGTGCCCAGTGCAGGGCGCTGAGTGGAGGCTGGTGGCTCCTGGGCTGCTCCCCTGGCTGATGTTTCATCATCTCCTGATCCTCTCACCTGGCCGGTGTCCCATAGTCTCCTGATACTCTCACCTGGCTGGTATTTCACTGTATCCCAATCTTTTGCAGGCCGAGTAGGGATCCAGCTCTAATTATACTCCTGTGCGCATGGGTGAATTTTCTCTTATTGGTAGAAGCATTATATTCCAACATGAAAGGGAAAAATACTGGGGAGCAGCATGTGATACTAGATTTTGACCTTCCCCTGAGAAGGCAGAGAGGACATTTTATTCATAATCACACTCTAGACACTATGGTCACTGTAGCTTTTGCAAGGTCTCCAGGCCTTTGTAAAGCACTATAAAGTATTCTCGACCATACTCAGGGTAGATAAATAAAACGTGCTTGTGCGTATGTGTGTGCAATAACTATAGTATATGAGAAGGAAAGGATAAAATTTTAGTAAACTTTGGTAGATGAAATTAAGGTAGAAACTGCCAACGGGGACCAGGTCTCGTTCCAGACACTCTGTTGTACATATAAACTAATCAAAGGATAAAACCCTCCCCTTCCCCAAGGTGCACTAACCACAGTAATAAAACACATGAAGCTGCAGAGATGTGGGGTTTGGGTCTGTGATCTTTTCTTTGAAACTACACATACTTAATCTGAAGCAAATACCATACCTCCCATGTAATTTCTAAGCTGCCTTTTCAGTGTGTTTATGTGACCAGGTGCTCATATCTGAAGGGATTTTCCCCAAAAATTGCTGCTGGTCATAGCTCAGGAATTGCCGATCTCATATCTGGGCTTAGCTGGCAATGCTTACAATGCATGAGCAGGGCGTGGGAGTCAGGGAGGAAGCACAAGAGGCCTTCCTCTGTCTTCCCGTAGAGCTGTTTCCATGTCTGTGTGTGAGGTGGTCATCGGTAAATTCAAGTGCATGGCTTTATATACAGTGGAAGAGGATTAAGTCAACCTCATGGGCGGGCCATTGAGCATCCGTTTTTATTTCACATTATTAAAAAGTAATGCTGTAGGCACAGGGTCATCAGAGCTGGTGGCCTTTATAATCAGAGAGAACGTGCATCATTGGGATTGAGCCAGAGGCACCCCATTGGCCAGATGGCGGATGACTTTGGGTAATGCAGTGACCAGGAAATTCACACTGTGCAACACCAGTGTTGACCAACATCTGCCTTTTATCTTTCTCATGATTGTTAAGCAGTTGGAGTGAGCTCATGAGTGAAGAAGCCAGGCTGTCTGAGTAAACATGAGTAAATTGGAGCTTGGGACAATACATGATTTTGCCAAGGTCACACAGCAGAGACCTATGGGGGCCAAATGGAAGATCCACAGTTGAGCCCATTCTTGGACCTTGTTCTTTGCTGCATTGCTTGTTTTTATTTGTGGGCCCAGCTTATCCAATCTGCCCATCCTTCTAACCAGGAAGATGTGTCTAGCTAGGCAAAGTGAAATGAAAAGGTGAGACATCCAGTTATTTTTCTACCAAAAATTATAAAAATCAAAACCCGAACGTGCTCCCATCAAGTCAATTCTGACTCATAGTGACACTGTAGGACAGAGTAGAACTGTCCCATAGGGTTTCCTAGGCTGTCAGTCTTTACAGAAGCAGACTGCCTCATATTTCTCCTGTGGACTGGCTGGTGGATACAAGCCACCAACCTTCTGGTTAGTAGCTGAGTGCTTTAACCAGTGCAACACTAGAGATCCTAAAAAAATGATAAAGCTATTAAAAGTGTAAGCGAGTCCTGGAAAATCTAGAAATCAGTAGCCATACCATTTCATTTGGCCTTTTGGACACAGGATGGTGCATTATGGCAACTCCTTCTGGGGAATGGCAAAGGTGATCCACTTCTGTGTGTCTTGATTTAACTGTTACTGAAGGAGAGGAGGCCAATGAGGGTACATTGTGTCCATGAAAGACAGAAGTGGGCAAATTACTTGCAGTTCAGTTTTCTGTAGTAAAAATGACACACAATACAATTTTGGCAAGTGTTCTGGTGGTTTTATTTAATCAAAAGTTATAAGCAAGACAAACAGAAGTCCCAGAGAATATGCATATAGTGGTTTGGAAGTATTTGTTGTCTGTTAATTCTCTTTGTCACTATTTGTCTCAGTTTGTCATACTGTGGTAGCTTGCATGTGGGATATAAGCAGGGTGATCCATGGT
The DNA here is from genome assembly GCF_000298275.1 of Orycteropus afer afer. Taxonomy (NCBI): domain Eukaryota; kingdom Metazoa; phylum Chordata; class Mammalia; order Tubulidentata; family Orycteropodidae; genus Orycteropus; species Orycteropus afer. The sequence continues at coordinate 1,503,814 of NW_006922143.1, read as the reverse complement.
GGACAGGTTTCAGCAGAGCTTCCAGACCAAGACAGACTGAAAAGAAGGATGTGACAATATACATACAAATATATTAGCCTCATGTTAGTGAACACCTCATGAATAGTTGCAGAACACTGTCTGACATCATGCTGAAAAAAGAGCCCTCAAGTTCAAAGGTATCATAATATGATGGGGCTAGAGTTTCCTCCTCAAAGAAGAGTCAACCATATAGATGGAGGAAAGCTTTCAGAACCTTCATCCTGCTGATGTGGCAGGACTTAAAATGTGAAGATTTTTACCAATTTCTGCAGTCTGAAATTGATCAAACATGCGATCAAGATACATTGATAATTAGTTCCTGGAGATTAGAATGCGAAAGTTGGAAACAAAGAGGAAGGGTCAGTAGTTGGAAAATATGGTCTTGGTGATAGGAACAATGCCTAAGTTTCCATGATAGGATTCTACAATGCTGTTGTGTTGTTAGGTGCGTCAAGACGTCTTTGACTCATAGCGACCCTATGCACAGCAGAACAAAGCACCGCCTGGTCCCATACCAGCTCCATGATCCCTGCTATACTTGAGCCCATCGCTGCAGCCACTGTGTCAATCCATCTCGTTGAGGACCTTCCCCTCTTTCATTGACCCTCCACCTTACCATGCATGACATCCTGTGGTGGCATGTATGTAGGATACCAACAGGGTAACCCATGGTGGAGAGGGTTCAGCAGAGCTTCCAGACCAAGAAAGACTGATAAGAAGGATGTGGCAATCTACATACAAATACATTAGCCTCACATTAGTGAACACCTCATGGATAGTTGCAGAACACTGTCTGACATCATGCTGAAAACAGAGCCCTCAAGTTTAAAGGTACTCCCAATATGGTGGGGTGATTGGGAATTCTATAATACCAGTGGCTTATTCATTGAGAATACCTTTTTATGAACAGTATAAAATGTGACTATTCATGTGAACCTCCTTGGATGGAATACAAGAAATCAAATTGAATACTTCTGTGGAAAGAGACGATGGAGAAGCTCTGTATTATCAGAACAATGCCAAGGGCCAACTGTGGAACAGACCATCAGTTGCTCATATGCAAGCTCAAGTTGAAGTTGAAGAAAATTAGAACAAGTCCATGAGTATATCTCACCTAACATAGAAACCATCTCAAGAATAGATTTGATATTTTGAACACCAGTGATTAAAGACCAGACAAGTTGTGGGATGACATCAAGAACATCTTACATGAAGAAAGCAAAAGATCATTAAAATACAAGAAAGGAAGAAAAGACCAAAATGGATGTCAGAAGAGACTCTGAAACTTGCTCTTGAACATAGAGTAGCTAAAGCAAATACAAGAAATGATGAAGTAAAATAACTGAGCAGAAGATTTCAAAGGACCACTTGTGAAGGCAGAGTAAGCTATTACAATGAAATATGCAAAGACTTGGAGTTAGAAAACCATAAAGGAAGAACATGCTTGTCAAAGGGAGAGAAGGGCAAAAAAGCTCAAGCCTAGAGTTGCAATTTTGAAAGATTATATGGACAAAATGCTGAACAACACAGGAAGGATCACAAGATGGAAGGAATACACAGTCACTATACCAAAATAATTGGTCAATGTTCAACTATTTCAAGAGGCAGCAAATGATCAAGGACAGATGGTGTTGAAGGTAGAAGTCCAAGCTGCACTGAAGGCACTGGTGAAAAACAGGCCCAGAGGAATTGACAGAAGACCCATTCAGATGTGTCAACAAACAGATGCAGCACTGAAGTGCTCACTCGTCTATGCCAAGAAATTCGGAAGACAGCTACCTGGCTGACTGATTGGAAGAGATCCATGTATTTACCCATGCCAAAGAAAGCTGATCCAACAGAAATGTGGAAATTATCGAAGGATATCCTTAATCTGACATGCAAATGAAATTTTGCTGAAGATAATTAAAAAATGCTTTCAGCCATCCATGGACAGGGAACTGCCAGAA
>NW_006922143.1:1473419-1489402 GCF_000298275.1 Orycteropus afer afer | reverse complement strand
ACAATAAATGGAGAAAAGATTGAAGTTGTCAAAGACCTCACATTGCTTGACTCTACTATTGGCACCAGTGGAAGCAACAGTCAGGACATCAGACAACGTATAGGACTGGGCATGTCAGCTGCAAAGAACCTCTTTCAAATGGTGAGGAGCAAAATTATCTCCTTGAGGGCTAAGGTTAACCTGACACAAGCCATGATATTTTCAATTGCCTCATATGCATGTGAGAGCTGAACAATGAATAAGAAAGACCTAAGAAGAATTGATGCTTTTGAGTTGTGGTGCTGGTGAAGAATGCTGAAAGTACCGTGGACTGCTAAAAGAACTAACAAATCTCTCCTGGAGGAGGTGCAGCAGGAAAGCTCCTTGGAAGTGAGAATGGCCAGACTTCATCTCACCTACTTTGGTCATGTTATCAGAAGGGACCGTTCCCCGGAGAAGGATGTCATGCTGGGTAATGTGGAGGGTTGATGAAAGAGGGGAAGGCACTCAATGAGATGGATTGACACAGTGGCTGTGGTGATGGGCTCAAGTATAGCAAGGACCAAAGAGCTGGCACGGGACCGGGCGGTGTTTCGTTCTGCTGTGCACAAGGTCACTATGAGTTGGAGACAACTCAACAGCACCTAACAACAACAACCACAACAGAGTCCGCTCTTAGCCACTGTCGTGCGCTGCCACTGGCACTCGTTGTTTTCTGTTGGTCCAGGGTCAGGTGCTGTTGACATTGAGGCTCGTGGAACGTTCTGAGTGCAGACCTGCTGCCGACAGTGCCTCATGGGGTCTCCCTGGGACCCTCCCACGAACCTCCTGAGTCCTTTCCATCTTGCTGTCTCCGTTCTCTCCTGTGTCATCTGAGGCTACCTTTCTAAAATGCTAGGAAAGTGCTTTGATGATTCCACATTCCCTAAAGATACTCCTAGTTTGTCATCATGGCTGTGGACAAACTTAGCCTGACAGACAATTGGCCCCACCTGTCCTCATTATGTCATACATGCTGACCACTTCCCAGTGCCCTCTGATAGGTCCCATCTCAGCTGGAGCTCTGCCTGGGCCCTTCATTTAAGCCATCCTGGCAAATGTCTGCTCACCCTCCACTGTCCACTGTTTGCATCACTGCCTCTCCAGGGACTCATCCACTGTCCTTGTGGCCAGCATTGATATCTTGCTTAACAAGTGTTCTTATCATTCCATATTGAGTAATAACTCTTCCCTACCATGCCTCACCTGTGTCGGTACTCTCTAGTGCAACACTTAACAAAGAAAAAAACAAAAGAAAGCCAAGTTCATTGCTGTGGGTCAAGTCTGACATATGCTGCCCCCACGTGTTGAAGAGTAGAAGTGTCCTCCATCAGGTCTTCTTGACTGTAATCTTCAGGTCTGTCTTCTGCAGCACTGATGGGCAGCTTCAAACCACCAACCCTTTGTACCACCCGCGGACATTTGGAAGACAATAGGTGATGGCTATTTTCGTCTTTGATGACAATAGGTGATTGAGATTTTCATCTGTGCTTTTTTGTTGGTTTGACACTTGGGCTTGCAGAATCCTGGCTCTCCTCTCCGACCACATCCATCACACGCATGCCCCCCTAATTGTTGTGGTTGGTGTTAGGTGCCACTGAGTTGTCTCCAACTCGACTCTCCCTACAACCAAATGGAACACTGCCTCGTCATGTGCCGTCCTCACAGTCCCTGCTGTGCTTGAGACCCCAGTGCTTGCAGACAGTGGTTGCAGCCCCTGTGTCAGTGCATCTCCTCGAGGGTCTTCCCCTTTCTCACTGACTGGCTCTATTACCAAGCATGATATCCCTCTCCAGGGACTGGTCCCTTCTGACAACGTGACCAAAGTAGGTGAGATGACATCTCACCATTCTTGCTTCTAAGAAGCATTCTGGGTATGTTTCCAAGACAGATTAAAATACCCCAAATATCCATATATTGCTCTTCTAACCAGAATCGTCCATGAAGTTCCAAACTTTTAAAGTTAAATCCCACATGTTCCCCACAGAAAGCCTGACCACTGGTCCATGATGATGTCATATCCCTCTGAAATTGTTTTGTCTCTTGTTTGATGTTCAGTATTGCCTAAGGCACTTGACTGCTAACCAGAAGTCTGGTGGTTCAAACCCCCCTAGCCACTCCTCAGAAGGAAGATGGGGCAATCTACTTCCATAGTGATACTGCCTCAGAAATCCAAGGAGAGGTCACCATGAGTTGGGTCTGACTTGACAGCACATAACAACAACAATATTTTCTTTTTTTTTTTTTAATATTTTATTTAAATTTTTTATTGTGATGAAAATATATGTATCAAAACATCTGTGATTTCTACATGCTTTACATGTAGAGGTCAGTGACATTGATTGCGTTCATATTGTGCATACTGCCATATGATCCATTTTCAAAGCTTTCCTAAAGCATTCTGAGAACAGTACTCTGCCTTTCCTCCTTCTGTCTCCTCCTGAGTCTAGCACAACCCTTACATGTGGCATGCTTCCTTATTGATTTAATTGTGGTGAGGAGATAGATAGATAACAAAACATCTGTCATGTCACATTTTTTGCATGTGCAACTCAGTGACCCTAAATTTGTTCACCCTGCTGTGCAGCCGTCTTTACTAGGAAATGTCCAGATGTTTCCCTCACCCTTCACAGAGCCTCAGTGCCCCCTGTGCAGTGCGGCACTGTCCGTCCTTCCTGCCCCTTGTTGGCACTAATAAGCTCTGGTCTCCACATGCCTGGTTGACAGATCTTTTTTAATGACCTGATACCAAGATGTTATAAACTGTGACTTTATAATTCTGTTGTCTTCCTCAATTTGTATGAAGCACGCTCAATGTGAATGCAGAGCAACAAGCTTCTGCGGGAGGCTGATACGTGTCACCCTGATCTGGACCTGAATTCTGATTGGATGCTTTGGTAGTAGGAAGAGGTGTTTGTCCTGAGTCTCTTTCCTGGAGCTGCGCTGGGTAAACCATTACAGGAATCAAATAAAAACATACAGACATTTGCCGAAATGTGCATTCTCAGGAGCATGACAAGAAGTGAAGCCTTGAAATTAGTCCTGACCCCTTTGTATTTATGTTTCACATAGAATACAAAAAGGAAATGTGTATGATTACAATTACTTTAGCTTGATTCTCTTGTTCAGGCTTGGGAAGGTGTCTGACAGGATAACTCTGGGGAGAAGCAAGGGGGTCAGCTGAAGCCCCGACCTGGGTCTGTTCTGCTCTTGGAGGAGACAGAGCTGTCTGCTTTGTGTAGGACCTGGTCCACCCCACTCTGTTGAGGAACACAGAGCCTCTGGGCAGTCCATCCGTGTTTGCTTTGGCTGCTTCTTGGTAGCTTCAGGCAACAGCCCTTCTCTGTTAGATCCTACATACGATTCCTAGGATTGCTGTAAATTACAACAAACTGGTTGACTTCAAAGAACAAAAATGGATTTCCATTCAGTTGTGGAGGTTAGATGTCCACAGTCGAAGTGCCGGCAGGGCCCTTCTCCCCGCAAAGCCCTGGGGGAGGACCCTCCCTCGACTCTGCCAGCTTCTGGTGGCCCAGCCTTTCCCGGGCTTGTGGCCGCATCGCTCCAGCCTCTGCCCGCATGGTCAGCCATCTTCTCTCTCTGTCTTTATGTCCGTGTCTCTTACCCTGTTTTTATAAGGACATCCATCAGAGAGGGTTAGGGTCCATCCTACTCCAGGATGACATCATGCTAAAGCTTTGCAAAAACCCTATTTCCACATGAGGTCGCCTTCACAGGAGGTAGAGATTAAGACTCTGACCTGTCTTGTGGGGCACAGATCATCCTGTAACCCATGGTTAAACAGTGACACATGAACTTCAAGGTGCTGCCTGGGAGGCTGGCTGTGAGCATGGCCGAATAAGCCCCAGCTGCACAGTCTCCCATGACCAGATTATGAATTATCCTGAGGGTCATCTAAGACCAGGCAGTGGTTCTCAACCCTCGTTCTCAGCCCACTTCCTTCAGCTATGGTGAGAATCGTGGGGCTGGGGAATTCTCTGTGGATTTCCTGGGTGACACAAATGAACTTGGCTGCTCACTGAAAGGTTGTAGGTTCAAGTCCACTTAGAGGCACCTCAGAAGAAAGGCTGGATGATCTACGTTTGAAGAAACCAGCTATTGCAAACTCTGCGGGGCCTGTTCTGTTCTAACACGTGTGGTCCCTGCAGGCCGGGGTCGACTCGGCGGCCCCTGCTTACACTCTCGTGTCCTGGTGGTGCCAGGGAGCTGTGAAACCTGGAGCCTCAGGGAGCCCCACTGGCCGCGGTCTTTCTGCTTTCTCACCAGTACTGCTGGATGCTGTCTCCTGCACAGGGACCAGTGCTGTGGCAATGCATAGTGCATGGTTTGTTCATAGAAAGCTTGATATGGGAAAGAGAGCCCTTGAGAGTCTCCCTAAGAAATACTTCCTGAGGAAACAAAGAAAAAAAGGGGATGCCCTCTGTCTTACTGCGTAGACTGGCTGCCTCAAGCAGCTCTGTGGTGCACAGGGATGATCACATGGAATGGCCCATGGGTATCACTGTGGAGTCTAGCTGGGGACATGAGCTCTGAGTCTATGTGCAGATGCAGCCCCAGCCATCAAGTACTGTGAGGGTATGTGGGTGTGTGGGGTTTTGTATGCATACATTCTTAGAAGCCTTTCCATCTTTAATGAAATAAAAAGCTTCAAATCCAATAATTCTATTTCTAATTGAGTGCTGTTGCATCTCATTTGCTATGTTTGAATGATTTAGAACAGAACTGATTTAATCAGGAAGATGGTAGGACATTAAACAAAGCAGGATTAGCACTCATCCCCAACTTGTTTCCTTCCTTCTCCCCAAGCAGAAAGCAGCAGTCCCTAACTTTTCTCGTCCTCTCTTTCTCCCTTTACTCAATCATGGCAGGTATTAGCAGGCAGCGTGGGCAAGGAATCTTACAGATGGTCACTGCAGCAGTGGCTCTCCACTGGGGCAGCCCTGTGCACCACGGGACATGGAGCAGTGTCCGCAGATGGTCTGGGGTGTCACAGTGGAGAGCAGGGAGCTGCACACAGCTCGTGGGGGGAGGCTGGGGCGCTGCTCCACAGTGGGCAGGACATCTACCGAGAGTGAGCTGGTATGGTCTGTCCCTGGTGTCTAGCCACAGTGCTCCTTAGAACACAATGGAGATGCTGGGGCTCACTTTCATTGGACATGTCAACAGGACAGACCAGTCACCAGAAGAGGACATGTATGGAAAATTGGAGGGTCAGTGAAAACAAGGAATCCATCCCTCCATGAGATGGACTGAGAACAGACACAAAGATGGGACAGCATGGGGCAACATTTTGCCACTATGGCTCGGGGCTGACCTGATAGCAGCTAACAAGCATAGCCACAGCTGAGGGCTCTGACTGGAAGGGCCACTAGGCAGTGCATTGGACTGCCCCCTCCTTCGTGGGTCCTTCTGTCCTAGGCCTCTTAGGTGCAGTTAGTTTCTCTTCATCCCTTTGCTCTCTGTCCTGCCCAGCTTCCTCCTTTCTGTTGCTTTCTCCACAGAAATGCTTTGGGAAATAAAGTAAAATAAAAGGACTCCTACCTCTCGTGTCAAGGAGCTCTGGTAGCACAGTACCTAAGGCACTTGACTGCTAACCAGAAGGCTGGCAGTTCAAACCCACCAGCCACTCCTTGGAAGGAAGATGGGGCAATCTACTTCCATAGTGATACCGCCTCAGAAACCCAAGGAGGGGTCACTATGAGTCGGGGCCGACTCGACGGCAAATAACAACAACAACAACAACCTTTTGTGTTACTCGTGGGGCTGTCTGAACTTTGGAACAATGGAGAGATGCAGTGGCCCCTCTCTTGTGTGGCTGAGCAGATCCTACATGGGGCGAGTGCCCAGCAACTGCTCCTCTGTGCACTCTATGTTGAGTTTTGTCACTCTTTCCTTTTTACAGAAACGCCAAATGTGTTATTCTTTTTTAAAATCTGACCTCTCAAAGACTTTCTTTCCTCTACCTTATTCACAGCATTTACACAGTAATGAGCACAAATTGGGTTACGTCCCTGTGTGTGAGCTTGGCATTGGGCAACAGATGATTTCCCAAATGGTCAGAGTAACTTAGAGTTCATGTGAGAGTCAAGCGTTACAAAGGTTCCATTAACTGAACCAGTGGTTAAGGGGAGCAGTAAAGGGTAGAGGAGAAGAGAGCCTTCAACAGCGTCACTGATTACAAAGTGTGTTCCTTGGAGGTAGAGTTTGAAAGAAGAGTGGGGTCGTCAGCTGAGAGTGGGTGGTGGATAGGACAGTGAGGAGGGCATGGGGCTGGCACTGTGCCATCTCCACACTTGCTTCCACACCCACAGCACCAAATGCTCTGGGGATCTTTCCTGCGTCTGCAGTAGGAGTCAGCTCACAAGCTACTCTTTGTTGCTGTGTGTTCTGCTTTGTGTGCCCAGACCTCACGTCTGTCCTCATTGTGCTGCTGAGGGTGCTCTGCTCCATTGGTGCCAAACAGAGGAGGCTGGCCTTCCTGTCACGGCCATTCCTGTCCTGCCTTACCCTGGCCTTCTATGTCACAACAAACCACACAACACCAGGAAGCATTGTGAAGTACATGGGAACTTCTAAATTCCAGAGCCATCAGAAACCCCCATCACAGCACTCTCCCATAGGCAATTAAAGTCTCAGCTGCAGGTTAGAACTGTGTATACACACACACACACACACACACACAGAGCATACATGCACATGCGAACATGTATACATGTACAGAGAACATTTGCATATGTGGAGTGAATATAGACAATGCACATGAGCACTTTGTGAACACGTGTGCAGCACATGTGTACATGTGAACACTTGCACATGCGCACAAAGTGAACACAGCCAGTACACTGAAGCACATGAGAACACAAGTGCACATTCAGTGCTTGCACACATGTGAACACATGCAGTGCAAACATGCACATATGAATACTCACATGTAGCATACAAATGCACATGTGAACATGTACACACAGTAATGTATACACATGAACACATACACACATGTGAGCACCCAGAGTACATACAAGCATGTATGAATACACTTGTGCACACAGAGTGAGTGATGTAAATATATGAGCACACAACAGATACTTGTGAACACATGCACATCCACATATGAACACAGACCACACACATGTGAACACATGCACAGAGTGTCCTGCACATGTGAGCAGAGTACACACAAGCACATGAACAGGGATATGCACATAGATTGCATGTACACATGTAGAGGCACACAAGTAGAGCATACAAGCACGTGTCACTGCACACAGTATATTCACACATGTGAACAGAGGTGCAGAGTACATGTTTACATATGAACACACACAGTGCATGGGCACATGTGACCACATAAGCAATCCTAACCTTCTTTGATGGTTTATTCTTTTATATTGTGTATAACGGAGATTGTAAGCACTGAGGGCATAAACCCCATATCCTCGTTAAACTAATACCCTCAAAGGAGATGAGAGAGTGTAACTGTACAAAACCTCTAGAGACGATACTACAAAGCTACCAAGGTACTAGAGTAATGGAGTACTGATGGTGTGAGTAGCTAACATATTTTACTACTGACCGAAAGGTTGGAGGTTCATGTCCACCTACAGGTCCCTCCAAAGAAAGGCCTGGTCATCTGCTTCTGAAAATTTGGCTGCTGAAAACTCTGTTGGACACAGCTGTACTCAGATACTCATGAGCTCACCACGAGCTGGCATCGGCTTACCAGCAGCTGGTTAGTGCGGGGGCAGTGGTGAGCAGGCACACAGTGATTTGTAAGATTGATCTTATTGGTGGTGGTGGGTGCTGGGAGTAGGGTCCGACTCGTGGTGACCTTGAGTCTGACAGAACCAACATTGCCTGGTCCCGAGCCACCTTAGTGATCCTTGGTATGTCTGAATTCATTGTTGCAACTACTGCATCAACCCATCTCATGGAGGGCTCCCTTATTTCCACTGACTCTCAACTTTACCAAACATCATGTCTTTTTCTAGGGATTGTTCTTTCCTGATGACCTGTCCAGAAGAAGCAAGCCAATGTCTTGCCATCTTTACTTCTAAGGAATAATTTACTTACTTTTTTTTTTTTTCTAACAGTGATTTATTCATTCTTAAGTAGGTCCATGATATATTCATAGGCAGTATTCTTCATGAACCCCACAATTTTTTAAGGCTAGGTAGAAAAATAAGAAGATAAAATATTAGTAACTATCACATGTATCTACCATACTAGCTGTGGGGAAAATGGCCAAGTGAATCTAAGTGCAAAGCGTACTTTTCCAAGAACCCCACTCAGAGACAGCTCACACACTTGCCTTTTTTCTGGGTGTGTCAGGCAACAGCCGATTTGAGTGCCTTAGTTTGTTAACTTCTGTTCTTAGCTCGCTGTCACCTGTGCAAACCTAACTGCTCTGTTCCTTCACCAGTCATTTTACAGAAGCATGTTCTAAAGGGTTGAAATGACGGGCAGCAGCAAGCCCTTACAGGCACAGAGCAAGCACAGCTTTCTCTGGCCATGCCCTTGGCAGTCCGCTCTGTCTGCAGATCCAGAGAGGCCGGCCCTCTTAGGCTTTGGGGTGTTGCTCCAGTATGCTTCCGTGGCTGTGGGATGGGCAGCCTGAAGCATCTGGGGCTGCCTTTGGCACTCATGTACCAGTTGGAATGAGATTGTCTCTGGGAAGCCTCTGCTTAATTCTGCATATCGGATGCACTCGGCTATCCAAATGTCTGTCCCTGGTCCAGTCATGGAAAGGCTGTGCTTTTCAGGCGCTTGCCAGTTGGAGCCGCCAAGGAAGGATGGTGCCTTGTGGCCCCACCTGTGAACCATGGATTTAATGCTGCTGATTTGCGGCAGTCGCCAAGTAACCATGTGTAGCCAGGAGATGGATGTGTGTGCTGTGGGAAGCGAGACCCTGGAGCAGTCATCTCCATACAGTTTGAACCAGAAAACATCTGCCTGCTGCTTGTTTCTGCTGGCCATTTGCTCATGTTAGCAAAACATATTGAGCATCAGACTGTGGGAAATGTGTTTTGCTGATCGACAAATGAGATGTGATTTTTGTTAGGTGCCATCAAGTTAATTCCAACTCATAGCGGCCCCAAGTTACAGAGTAGAACTGCTCCATAGAGTTTCCTAGGCTGTAATCTTTGGCCTGGTGGTTAAGGTATTTGGCTGCTAACCACAAGGTCAGCAGTTTGAATCCATCAGCTGCTCCACAGGAGAAAGATGAGACAGTCTGCTTCTGTAAAGATTGACAGACTTGGAAACCCTGTGGGGCAGTTCAACTCTGTCTTATAGGGTCACTATGAGTTGGAATTGACTTGATGCCAGTGGGTTTGGTTTTGGTTTAATCTTTACAGAAGGAGCCCCAGTTTCATAATGGTAAGCACTTGGCTGCTAATCAAAAGGTCAGCAGTTCAAAACCACCAGCTGCTCCATGAGAAAAGATGTGACAGTCTGCTTCTGTAAAGATTTACAAGCTTGGGAACCCTATGGGGCAGTTCTACTCTGTCCTATGGGGTTGACTCAGGGCCAGTAGGTTTGGTAGGTTTTAATCTTTACAGAAGTAGATTGTCAGATCTTTCTCCCATGGAGCAGCTGGGTGGCTTAAAACCACCAGCTTGTGGTGAACAGCAAGTGCATGACCCCTGTGCAGTCAGGGCTCCTTTGCTAGCGTCACATGCCTGGGTTCCAAGTATCTGCCCCTAAGGAACCAGGACCCAGAGCCCTGCTTGGGAGTAAGGGTTTCACCCAAGGGTTGTGAGGATGGTACCCAGCCAGGCTGTTCCATTCTGTTGTACACAAGCTGTGTATGAGTCAGAGCTGACTCGATGGCACTGAACAGCAATGACAGTCCATAGAAAGTTCTATGAATGGCTAAGGATATGGTGTCTCACGTAGCAAAGTGTAACCAACCACTGGGATGGAATATTGGAGGGGCAGTACCACCAGGCACCATCACGCATAACCTGTACTGCACAGCATGTGTGATTAGGATAGCGTGCACATTAGTGTGTTCTGTGATGCATGTTTGTGAAGATGCATAGCGTGGGCTCTGTAAGACTAAGTATATGTGACAGTGTTGTTGTTAACTGCCATCAAGTTGGCTGCAAGTCATGACGGCCCATGTCCAACAGACCACAGCACTGCATGGTCTCCCCATCAGCTTGAGTCCATTGTAGTCTCTGAACTAGGGCTCATCTTCCAGCACTACAGAGACAGTGCTCTGCTATGACCCACATGATTGTCAGCCTAACTTTGGGGTATAGATTACTAGGTCCCTCTTCCTCGTCCGTCTTAGTCTGAAAGCGCCACTGAAACCTGCCCACCATGGGTGACCCTGTTGGTGTTTGAAATACTGGGGGCACAGCCTGCAGCATCCTTGCCCCCTGGGAGCCACCACTTTGGCACACACACTGGCAGACATACGTCAGTGGGAGTGTTTCTGAAGTGTTTTGTGTGATGGACCAAGAGGAAGACAAATGGCGAAAAAACCACGAGTGAGCTTCACATATTTTCATTCCATCCAGGCATACCCCAAAAAACAAACCCACTGCCATTGAGCCGATTCGGACTCATTGTGACCCCCATTGGATTCCAAGGTGGTAAATCTTTAGGAAAGGTGATTGTCTGATCTTCCTTCCATGGAGGAGCTAGTGAGTTTGAACCACCAACCTTCTGGTTAGCAGTCATATGCCATAGACACTGCACCACCAAAGCTCCTTTGAGCCAGATATAAGTGCCCTGTATTTATGAGAAAAGGCTTAATAAATTATTAAACTTTAATCTAAGTTTTCACACTGGCTTCCAGTAATTCAGTTAGCAGCTCACAGTACAGGGCACTCTGTTGACTTTGGAAGTGGTTTAATGACCCCACATTAACTTGGCAATAACAGAAAACACTTCATATGCTTTCTGTATTCAGAAGAAGTCAGAAAGGCACTACAGCCCAATGACAATTTAATAGCATGAATTTTCATTTGTGAATCTCCCCTGCTTTGAGCTCACACTCACACTCTTCCCTCTTACTTTCCTCAGCAACTTCTCATGTTGAGTTTTAAAATGGGGAAGTGATCAAACATGTTGAAACCTACAACCTGCATTTTATTTTGTCAGGTAAATGACCATTTCTGGACTGCTTTAATCAGCTGCTGATGGAGTGCATCTTACCAAGCTTCTTGTTGTTGTTTGAGGTAGTGTTGAGTCAGCTCTGACTTGTAGCGACCCTATATTGCCCTGTCCTGTGCTTTCCTCACACTCCTAACCGTGTGTGTACCCACCATCACAGCCACTGTGTCAATCCATCTCATTGCTACCAAGCTTAAAAGACTTTCAGTGTTTTTATAAATCCACTTTGAATGATGGGTAAAAAAATTAAGTTCACCTCATTCCTAATAACAAAACCAGAAATCAAACCCACTGCCATCAAGTCAATTCCAACTCACAGCGCCCTAGAGGACAGAGTTGAACTGCCCCAGAGGGTTTCCAAGACTGTCAGTCTTCAAAGAAGTAGACTGCTGTTCTCTTTCTCCTGCAGAGCAACGGGTGGGTTTGAACTGCTGACCTTCTGGTCAGCAGCTCGGTGCTTTAACCACTGCACCAGCACGGCTCCTTTACCTAAAAATGCTCTTTATGGCAGTGGTTCACCTGTGGTTACCTTTCTGCCTCCCAGAGCGCAGCCCCCCATGACTTGGGGCTGGTGTATTAACATGACGGAACTTCTCTCATGCTGCTGAGTTCCGTCGCATCTTCTCCGCCTGACCTGGATTCTGCACCAGTCACCTCACCCCTCTCTCCAGGTCAGGACATAGTGTGGTGGTCTGATGCAGCATCAGCACATCTGATGTGGAGTGTGAGTGTGTGGCTCAGGCTGAAGTTTCCTCCATCGCAATGCCTGACCCCAGTGGCAGCTGAGGAGGCCTTCTGCTTTCTCATTCTCCTTTCCTGTGTGTGCTGAGTGAACGACGCCATGGATGAACACCTACTACACACGGTCACCCAGCCCCGAACTTGGAAGATGTAAACAGGAGTGAAACAAGCTTCAGGGAGAGAAGGCTTGTGTTCTAGAGGGAAACGGATTCCAATAAAAATCTCTCAGCACAGGCTAAAAAGTGTCTTATAACATGACATGTAACAGTTGTTTGTGCGTGAAAAAGGTGTGCCCGGCTCCCAGGGGGCGGTGGAGACAGCAGAGCAAACAAAGGGATCTCGTCGTGAAGGCAAAGTCAGGTCTTCATGTGGGCGAGGGGGCAGGTCACAGAAGTAGTAAAAGGGTTGACATCCACAGAGGCACAGCACTGCCCAGGGTTCAAGGCATGCCCTCTGGGGTACCACACAGAATAGGAACAGGCCTGGCAACACTAGTGCATGGTGCTGTGTCCTGCTGGGAATGGAGATGCCACTTCACGGGGAGCTGTCTGCGGACCACAAGTCAGACGCATGTGGTCCGACAGGCATTTTGAAGATGGATTTGTGTTTTGACTACTCTCTCTCCAGGTTTTAGGGGCACATGACTTATGAAAACAGCTATCAGTAGATGAGGCTTAGAATGAGGTAAGACAGGTAAGCCAAGCAGTTCCAGGATTACAGTACCATTGTCCATGAGGTCACCATGAGCTTGGGACTGACTGAACAACAGCTGACCAGCACCACAACACATCTGTCCACAAAGCACACATATATGCATGACATGAAGCCAGGATTTCTATGCAGAAACTGCACAACAAAACACTGGCAACTGTCTGAAGGTTTTGGGTACCTGGAATGAAGGAGCGGAGAAGTGGGTTGTCAGACTCCAGGAGTCTGGAAGCTTGTTGGATTAGCCTAATGTGACCACAAGCTTCCGGCTACAGAGCCACTGCTGCAAGTGCCCCTGTGCCTCACAGGAGACCAGTCACTCTCACAAAGCAATCAGAAGACAAGATAGCCATGTTCTAAATCCGTAAGAAGCTTGCTAGTGTTTTCAAGGTGGCGATTTTGAGGGACCGGAGGCAGATACTAAGCATCACAGTCCTTCATGCCCTTTTACCAGTGGTCATAGCAGAACATTCCTTGCATCCACACTTGTGTTTCTTAGCAGCCATACTGGTGTATTAAATGAGGGAAATCTGGGATAAAACACCCTGGCTAACCCTCGGTTTTGCATCGAGCAAGACTGCTGTGAATTTAAAGAAAAAAAAATTTTATCCAGGTCACACAGCATCCTGCTGGATGCTTCTGTCCCTGTCAAGATTCTACTTTTAATTATTACAACTCTATTTTAATCACCACAGCAACCACCTACTTTTATTAATCCACGTATAGTTAATGAACATACAGACTGTTATTACACATAGTGTGCCCGTTGTTGGAAATTATAGATGAAAAGCTGACAGAGTGCAAAAGTAAATAAACCAGATACGAACTTGCAGTATGGTGAGTTGACTGCTATAGTACATACACACATGCAACAGAGGCCTGCAGTCTTCATGGAGCAGGACCCAGATTTACGATTCATTGTTTGCATTTATTTTGTTTGTTGTTGAGCAGGTGTGATAGTTGGAGCTGTGTGTCAGCTTGGCTGGACCACAGTTTTGTGTGGTTTAAGCAATTGTGATGTGGGTTGTTCCCATGATGGGATCAGATGTATATGTTTTGAGCAGCCAATCCATTGAAAGGGAGTTTCCCTAGGGGTGTGACCTGCTTCCAGTATATTTATAGACATCCCGGGAAAAGAGAAATTCTTCTATGGATCAGAAATCTGTTGTTCTGCCAACAACTGTCCATGAGCAAACAATCCACCATTTGGCCTGGAGATCATGGATTCATCATTCGTTGGAGTCAACAGGTGTATGAGCCATTTTCCTAAGATAAATTTCACTCTCTCCCTCTCTCTCTCTCTCTCAACTTGACTGGTTTTGCTTCTCTAGAGAATCTGGTCTAACACATTTGGTTCTAGAGAGACAAAAATCATAAGGATGGGCTTCCTAGTTCTCCAATTTGATTAATTGTAAAGGCGCTGATGACCCTGCCTCCACTAGTGTAAAGAGGGCCCTGCTAATCCACAGCATGAGGTGGCAACATTAATATGCAAAATAGCACCACCAATAGATCAAGTACTTTTGAGAAGTGAGGCTCTGAGTGATCGCATATTTGATATTTTTCTACAATTTTGTCAGCATGAGGAGTAAAGGAAGTTGGGTAGTTGGTCCTACTGACACTAGACAAAGTGGGGAAAGAGCAAGACGAGTTCAGGGTTGCTGAGTCACAGCTTAGGTGCTGCATAAAAGACCTCAGTGTTTCCAGTTGTGCTCTGAAAGAAAGCCTTTTCTCTTCTAGTAACAGAGCTGATATTGATGAAAACCAAACCCAGAGTCTTATTGTAAGGGTGGCTGAATTATAATGCCAATTAAATTGCCACCTCAGAATGGTGTCTGAAGTTAAAGTGAGGCCATTGGTTGGCAAACAATGAATCCTGAAACCTGGAATGGGGACATATGGGTGGGCAGGGGACATATGGGTGGGCAGTTTATCAGGAAGATCAGGATATGCAACCTATAAATTCTGTTGAATCCCTCCCATCTGAAAGGATTACTGTAAAACCATTAATACCTCCACCTCAGTTCAATGTGATTAACCCAACTATTCCTGCTGGGTCATTGCCTGAGGCAGAGGCCATGGAACACATTGCTGAATGTTCTCAGAAACTGCTCCAACCACTCATTGTTGCTGCTAGACCTATAACTAAAGATAAGTCCAAGCGAGCCCCAAAAGGTGAAATACAAAGTGTGACTGAGGAGGTGATATGCTACACCCAAAATGACCTACTTGATTTTGCTACCATGTGCAGACAGAAACCTGGAGAATATGGGTGGGAATGGCTACTGAGGGTGTGGGATAATGGTGCAAGGAATGTAATATTGGATCACTCTGAGTTTATTGATTTAGGCCCACTAAGTACAGATTCTTCATTCAGTGTTTCAGCTCAAGAGGTTAGGAAAGGATCTAATAATTTATTTGGTTGGCTTACTGAAGTATGGATTATGCGGTAGCCTACCTTAAGTCAAGTTGAAGTACCAGACCTGCCTTGGTATAATGAGGCTTAGGGAAATTTCCCTGTTAGAATGAATTTATCAGATTAGACCCCTAGAGGCAGATATGGAGAGTCCAGAAGACATGCCTTTCACCAGTATGATGAGGAAGAAATTTGTGAAGGGAACCCCAGCATCCTTGAAGACTGCTGTGATTGCTATTTTATATAAACCTGATTTGACATTGGGAACTGCCCTAATTGAACTAAGACACTTAACTGTGATGGGGCTGATTGGACCCTGTGGTAGTAGGGGCCAAGTGGCAGCAGTTAATCGACAAAGGCAAGGTGGGCGTGGTTACCATAGTGGACAACACAGTCAAAACAGTAATCAGAATACTCTGACTCATGTGGAATTATGGCATTGGCTACTTGCTCATGGTGTTCCTAGTAATGAAATACATGGCAAACCTACTAAATATTTACTTGATCTGTAGAGACAGAAAAATTCTAGGTCCAGTGAATAGCAGCCTAGATTAAATTGCCAGAATACAGAGTCACAGCCTCTCAGTCAGTTCCCAGACATGAGTCACTTTATAGACCCACAACCCCTTGAATGAAAGGGAGACCAGGTCTCTTTGAGAAAGGACTCCACTACATTGCCAAAAATCTATAATGTCAATCTTTCTCCCAGCCTTCCCCAAAGGGATCTGAGGCCTATTATGAGGGAGACTGTTCATTGGGGAAAAGAAAATAATCAGACTTTTTGGGGATCACTGATCACTGGCTCTGAATTGACACTAATTCCAGGAGACACAAAGTGTCATTGTGGCCCACCAGTCAGAGTGGGGGCATATGGAGGTCAAGTTGCTGATGGAGTCATACCTCAGGTGCATCTTCCAGTGGTTCCAGTGGATCCCTAAACCCATCCGATTTCCCCAGT
>NW_006922143.1:1471787-1472299 GCF_000298275.1 Orycteropus afer afer | reverse complement strand
CCATGAGGCCTGAGCTGCCCATCATGAACTGGGTGTTGTCTGACCCACAGAGTCATAAAGTTGGACGTGCACAGCAGCATTCCATCATTAAATGGCTGTGGTATATCAGAGATGGGGCTTGAGCAGGACCTGAAGGCACAAGTAAGTTGCGTGAGGAAGTGACCCAAATGCCTATGGTCTCCACTCCAGTCGCATTACCTTCCCTTTCCCAGTCGCACCTATGACCTAATGGGGAATTCCTTATGATCTGACTGAGAAAGAGGAAACTTGTGCCTTGTTTACAGATGGTTCTGTGCGATATGCAGGCACCACTCGAAAGTGGACAGCAGCGGCACTGCAGCCCCTTTCTGGGACTTCCTTGAAGGACAGTGGTGAAAGGAAAAATCCTCCCAATGGGCAGAACTTCGAGCCATGTATATGACTGTTCACTTTGCATGGAATAAGAAATGGCCAGATGTGTGATTATATACGGATTCATGGGCTGTGGCTAATGGCTTGGCTGGATAGTCTGG
>NW_006922143.1:1443035-1444671 GCF_000298275.1 Orycteropus afer afer | reverse complement strand
CCAGCAGCTCTTTCAAAAGCTGGATGCAGAAAGGCAAATCCAAAAACCAGGGCAGGGCTTGGACCATAAAGCAGTAAACTGGGGTAAACCAGATGATTGTGGACTGGTTGTCGTGTAAGCAGGTGCAGTGGAGAATGGTGGGGGCTGGTTGAGGAACCTGATCTCCCCAGTGATGACAGTGAGGAATAACCTGTGAGGAGAAAGGGCGAGTGCTTCACAGACAAAAGGAGCCCTAGAAAGAACTGGCCTCGTAGAACTCAGGTTGGATTCCAGCAGGCACATCCAGTGGTAAGGGAAGACAAGAGAGTGAGGACAGTCAGGAGTCCTGGTTCTCCCAGGACACTTAGTGGACACAGCCTGTGACAGCGCCCTCAGAGAGAACAACTGAGGAAGGAGGGGTGGGGACGAACTGAGGCTGACCTGAGTTGGAGTGTCACAGGTGGCTTTGCCCTGGGTCCAGAGGAGAAGAGGAATGAATTTAGGGTTTCTCCTGGGACTTTTCCCTTTTAATTTCGGAGCAGCCAGAGCCTGCCTTAAAACTTGCTGTGATCCAAGACCCTGGCTGGCTATGAAAGGGGCCCTGAGTGACTTCTTGTCCCTGACCCACATGTCCCCTCCAAACTTCCACCCAGATTAGCATTCTTCCTCCTCGTGCCCCTTCTTCCTGAAGGTGATACCCTCGGGGTGGCAGAGCCCCTCGCTGTAGGACTGTGGAGTTTGGACTTCCTGCCTAAGATCTACCTCTACTTCAGAGCTCCTTAAGCTTGTGTCACTGGCTCTGGCTGTAGCCCTTGCCCCAAAGCATTACAGGAATTGGTCACTAGCCTGGGAGAGCAAGCCACAGGCCAACAGGTGGACATTTGAGCACACACCTGTTTGGGCAGGAGAGCAACCATCAAGGCTGCAGATTCCATTAAAGGCAGAATCAGTGAAACACATGGCTGTAGATGTTTAAATAAACAAAGCAAGAAGAGAAGACAAGTTCAGCAGTAAGAAACAAGAGCAGGAAGCAATGAGAAAGAACCAAGTGAAAATATCAGGTAAGACTCTATTTAATACAGAGTGAAGCAGATGCAATTGAGAAGAGGATTAGCAACATTAAAGATCAGATTAAGGAACTCTCACAGAAGAAAGAGGGAAAGGGTAAAAAATAGGATGTATATGTATTTGTACATTTATCTATTTAAGAAATTTAAAGAATGAAAATAAAAATACAAACAACCAAGCAATGGCAGTCTCAAAAGCAGAATAATGATGAGGTGGAAAACACGTGCATGATACTCATTTGAAATCATCAGCAAATTAAAAGTGGATTCAGAGCATTATGTTAAAGAGCCTGTAGAAGGCCAAGGAGGAGATGGATGAGGAACACATCCACTTGCTACTTTGAATAGAGTGATATCAAAGATATCTTCCTAGCATTTGGAGAGAAAGAACAAACCACATACCAACCGTCAAATTGGCACTGAAGTTTTCAAAAGCAACACTAGACGCACAGACAGTGGAGGACTGTGTTTGCAAAGATTGAAGGTAAAGGTGTTAACACACATTTTATTAATCTAGTCAAGGTGTGAAGGCATCATAAATGTACACTCAACCAGTGAGGGCCTTGAGAAATTTCCTACTCAAGTAGTAG
>NW_006922143.1:1440752-1442595 GCF_000298275.1 Orycteropus afer afer | reverse complement strand
ACAGTGAATGATTGGTCATGGTATATGTCTCTTGGGTGGAAAGCGAGTGAGTGATCACGGTGTTCGTCTCTTGGGTGGACAGCGAGTGATGTTGGCCACATGTGCCTTATACTCATGCTTTAATGTAATTAAACCCAGAGCTTGGAGGTTCAATTCCAGTGGCCACTGTGCACGGAGTACAACTCTCAGCCTCTCATGTGGACAGTGAGTGATATTGGCTACACATGCCTTACATACATGCCTTAATGTTGTTAGTTACCCTGCAGCTGCACTCAGACTCACGGGGACCTTATGGTCACAGAGCCAAACCTGCCCAGCCCTGCCCCACCGTCATGGTTGTTGCTGTGTGTGAGTTCACTGTCGTGACAGCCATGTGAGTGCATCTCATGAAGGGTCTCCCTCACTCTCACTGACCCTCTGTTTCACCAAACACCATGTCTTTTGTGTAGTGGGGGGTCTTTCCTGATGACCTATCTTCATTGAGCCGGTCTCTCCATCCTACCTTTTAAGAGCACTCACTGTGGTTGTATTTCTTCTAAGACCAGTTTGTTTCCTCCCCTGGAATCCAGTGTACTTGGTACTCCACCCAACACCACAGTTTGAATCCATCCGGCCTTCTTCTGATCCATGTTTCTAGGATGACCAAACAGCCATGGCAGAGAACATCTCAAGGGTGGCAGTAGTGTGAGTGACAGCCAGGTTGGAAAGGGCAGTGTGGGTCTGGTTTGAAGTAAGTCACTGTAAAAGACATGAGGATAGATCATGATACAGTGGACTCCAGGAAGATCAATCTGAAGCAGAGAGCATAGTTTGGTTTGGGCAGGCAGGGGGCAGGGTACAGAGAGACCAGAAGCCCCAGGGAAGAAAACACTTATCTGAAGCACACTTGGGCAGAGTGAGTAGGGAGGGGAAAATGCAACCTAAGGCCTGCACAAGACTGTCTTTCTTTTTCTTAATTTTATTGTGATTTGGGTGAAAGTTTACAGAGCAAATTTGTTTTCCACACAGCAGCTCACATACACTTTGTCTCGTGACATTGACTACAGTCTCCCATAATGCAATAGCTCCCCTCCCACTTCCTCCCCATAGTTACCTCTTCCCTGTGTCCTTCCCTCTCATGCACTCTTTCCCCCTGAGCTGTCTCCCATGATTGTTCTCTCCAACAAGTGTATCTACCTCAGGTAAATGTTCAGCTCATATGCCTGTCTTTGATTTGGCTGGAAGCCATAGGAGTGGGCTCAGTTCCAGACCTGGAGACCAGTGGCCATAGTCTCAGTGGTTCCAGCAGGCTCTCTCAGACCAGCAAACCTGCCCCCCCCCCACCTTTTTTGTACACAAGACTTTCTTCTGGAAGGCAGCTCTCAGCACATATTTTAATCATCAGAATTCACTTAGATACCATTTTACTGGAAAATCATACTTTTCCATGCCTCAGACATTTTAAAGCTAAACTGCCAGAGACCTCTATGATGTGAAGAAAATGTGACCCCTGTCTAAGCACTGATATAGTAGAGGCTTAGGAAATTAAAGAAAACCTTTGTTTCCCAGAGTGGAACTAACTGAAGATCATTTAATGGGCTTTGTGCCACAGTGGTTAAAACATTCAGCTGCTACCCAACAGGTCGGTGGTTGGAACCGACCACTTCCCTGAAGAATGACGAGGCAGTCCACTTCAATAAAGATGACAGCCTGGGGAACCCTGTCGGCCAGCTCTACTCTGTCCTCCAGGGGCACTGTGAATCTGAATTGTCTCCATGGCAATGGGTTTGCTTGTGGCTTTGCTTCTGTGAGGATTGACAGCCTTGGAGACCCTGTGGGGCAGTTCCACCCTGTCCTCTAGGGG
>NW_006922143.1:1439015-1439962 GCF_000298275.1 Orycteropus afer afer | reverse complement strand
TAAGGAGGGAGAAATCAAGAGTAATCTTCTGTCTGCTCCTGATAAATACTCTTTGGAGTCTTTGTGTTAATATTTTATGTCTTAGAATTACTGTTTTAATAAGTCCATTAGCGGTGCTGGTGATGTGATTGTTTTAACTGAAGGTGCAGAGCAGACATGCAGCGCCTGTCTTCAAAGAAAACACAGTGCGGTAATTGGATTACCCGTGTGCTAAGTGATTAGCTTTATTCTTGAACCTTGTTCTTGTGTTTGCAGTCCGTTCCCAATGCTAAACTTTCAGTAATTACTGTTTATTCTCTACTAAACTCTGCTCATTGCCTTTGACTGAAACTCCAGGGTCTTTTCTCAATATTCTTTTGTGCTTCTAGCACAGAATTCAGTAAGTTTGCTAAGTTCGAACCTTGTTTGACTTGAACATTTTTCCCTCTTTTTTCCTCATCCATGTTATTTCTATAATAAGACAGACTTGTCTGTGCTAGGTGGTGGGATCCTCTGTCACGTATCACATTATGAAAGCTATTTTAGTGTTCGTGAAAGTACTATGCATTTAACACATTTGGGTCACGGTTGTTGATCGGTGCCTTTGAGTTGGCTCTGGTACAACAGAAAGACCGCAGGTACAACAGGAAGAAGCATTGCCCGGCCCTGCAGCATCTTCACAGTCATCGCAATGCTCGATTCCGTTGCTGTGGCCTCCCAGCCAGGCCTCATCTTCATGTTGCATCCTTCCAACCTAGGGCTTATCTTCCGTCCTGCATTCTTCCAACCTGGGAATTTATTTTCCATGTGGCAGCCTCCCAACTGAGGGGCTCATCTTCCATGTTGCGTCCCTCCAGCCTGGGGGCTCATCTTCCATGTTGCGTTGTTCCAGCCTGGGGGTTGTGGTAGTTTGGTTTGTGTGTCAACTTGGCTGGCCTGGTTGAGTGGCTGGGCAGCTGATAGTGAAT
>NW_006922143.1:1415742-1438220 GCF_000298275.1 Orycteropus afer afer | reverse complement strand
TTCTTCCAACCTAGGGGCCCATCTTCCATGTTCCATCCTCCCAACCTGGGGGCTCATTTTCCGTGTTGTGGCCTCCCAGCCTGGGGCTCATCTTCCGTGTTGCGTTCTTCTAACCTAGGGTCTCATCTTCCATGTTGCAGCCTTCCATCTTGTGGGCTCATCTTCCAGCACTTTTGGGACAGTGTTCTGCTGTGACCTGTAGGGTTGTTGCCTGATTGTTGGAGGTCGATTACCACATTTCTTTCTCATCTGTGTTAGTCTGGGAGCCCTGCTCTTTAACTTGTCCATGGATGACTCCACTGACATTTGAAACACTGGGGTCCTACCTTCCAGTATCATAGCAACATGAGACCAGCACGATACAGCACACTGACCCACATGTTCATAAGGATCAAAGTCATTTAATTAATCAGGTTCATTTTAATAGTAGGAATTTTTTTAAATTTATATTTTGATACAGGTGAAAGTTTACAGAACAAATTCATACTGCAGTCCCATACTGCAGTTTACATGCACTTTGTCTAATGACATTGACTGCAATTTCCCACAATGCAACAGCTCTCTTTCCACTTCCTCCCTATAGTTACGTCTTCCCTTGGTCCTTGCCTCGCATCCACTCCTGCCCCCTAGACTATCTCCCTGTGAATACACAGCCTTGCTATCCTCCCATGATTAGTTTGTCCAAGAAGTATATCTACCTAATGTAAATGTTCAGCTCATATGCCTGTGTTTTGTTGGGCTGGAAGCCACAGGAGTGGGCTCAAATACAGACCTGAAGGACAACTAGGGGCCATAGTCGCAGAGGTTCCACCAAGCTCTCTCAGACCAGCAAACCTGCCCCCCCTTTTTTAAATGATTTTGAGTTTTGTTCCACATTGTTCTCCCATTCTATCCAGGATCTCCTACATAGATCCCCCTCCAAGTGGTTGGTGGTGGTAGTTGGGCACCATCTAGTTCTTCTGGTCTCATAGTTGTATAGGCTGAGGAGTACATGGTGTACCATTCCCTTAGACTAATTATTTCCATGAATCTTTGGTTTTCTTCATTCTTCTTTGCTCTGGATGAGGAGAGACCCATAGTTTCATGTAGATGGCCACTTGCAAGCTTTTAAGATCCCAGGCACTACTCACCAAAGTAGGATGTGGAACAGTATTTTTGTGTAGTATGTTATGCCAATTGAGCTTGATGTCCTAGTAGGGATATTTTTATTGTTCAGTAGCTATGTCAACAGCTATGACTATCTTACTTATCTCCCAAGGAACTCTGAAAATAAATGTCATAGCAGAGAGAAAGGGCGTTTGAGGTGCACAAAGGACTATTTAACCCAATATTACCCTGATGATTCTTGAAAGTTTCCAGAATAAGTGCTAATGTTCTAGCTGAGGTTGCTCAAACTAGCTAGCACCTTAGAACAGACCTGAGGAGATAAAGCCCAAGCTACCCAAGCAGGGGGTGATGACTGGTGATATGAGGCACTGTACCAAAGAGGGAAATATGTAACTGTGCTTTAGCCCGTTAAGATGGAAAAAGAACCTCCAAGTAGAATTTTATTTCATGTCACAATTCCATCTTGGATATTGCAACTCAGTTCCCCAGTGGTGCTTTGAAAACCTGGGCATAAGTAGACACTGGCTGGCAGCTGACACAGGAGATGGTCATAAACCAGCCCTGTCCTCGGCAGCTCACAGTCCAGCTTCATAAACATAACAGGATGTCTTCTGTTCTCAGAGACTAGGACAAAGACATCTAACTATGCTTTATGAAATTTCTGGGTGACTTAGTGATGCAGCTTCCCGAGTGCCCACTGAGAAGTCTGATTCCTAAAGGACTATCTCAGCTGTCCCTTCTGCCTTCTTGGCTCCTACTTTCTGCACCTCAAAGAAGCTAGGGATGGCATCCCTGCCACTGGCTCCCTGGAAGGAGGGGGCTGTCTCTAGAGAGACGAGATCGCTCTAAGCCCAACCCAGTTCTGGGGGCCCCCCCACATGATCCCTTTACAGATTGTTGTCACTGAGTCAGCTCCAGCTCATGGGGACCCAGTCTACAATAGAACAGAGTGTTGTCTGGAAGGAAGCATCAGTCCTGTGCCACCTTCACCACTGTCGCTCCACCCACGTCCACTGTTGAGGGGAGAGTGAGTTGTGACTGCCTTTCCACCTTTACTGGACAGCGTTCTGTTGTGATCTCTCAGGTGTTCGTTGGCTGATGTTTGGAAGTAGTTCACCAAGCCTTTCTGCCTAGCCTGTCTCAGGAAGCTGCACTGAAGCCCGTCCACCATGGGTGACCATGCTGCTGTTTGAAGTACCTGTGGTATAGTTTCCAGCATCACAGCAACACAGAAGCCATAACAGTACAACATGCTGACAGGTGGTGGTAGTTTTATTGTTTAAACAGCTGGATTTGAGCTTTCTCTTGCTTTATACTAAAAGCATCATGTCTGCTGTAGATTGAGACAGTCTGAGGATTGAGGGTGAAGGTCTGTGTGGCAGATAATGTGGATCATGTATGATGTACCATTGTCCAGGAAGGACTCTAGGGCAGGGGACCGGAAATCATAAGATGGATGGATGGCTGAATGTACAAGCTACTCCAGGGACATCAGGTCCAGAACCCCAGCCACTCCTTTCCACAGAAATCCAGGTAAAGTTCATCATGAGCCCAGGAGGCAGACTTGTGACTTGGGTGCATTAGTTAAGGAAGAATAAGGAGAGAGAAAGGAAAGAAGAGGGAAGTGGAAGAGAGACAATGGGGGGATCATGCTGCATTTCAGTTAGATTCACACATAGAACTGTGTGAACCTCTTTCATGTTCTAGAAGCAAGTAGGTTTTCATTTAGACCAATGAAGCCAATCGGTGTGATTCAGGAGAATAGTCATATCACAACCCCAGACAGCCTCCAGGTGCTGCCAGTCCTGTATCTGCGGCATGTGTCTCCATGCACATTGTCTGGAGTAAATTCTGGGAAGCTTGGATGCCAGCGTCAAGCCTTGTTTTCCAAGGTGCTCAGAGGCCACAGTGGGAAACCCAGTGGTCCTCTGTGTCACTAGCTCACAGTGGTCATGGTGAGTGCCTCAAACGGTGTTGTGAAATGAGAGAGGGTTTCTGGGAAAGGAGAAAATTGCAATCCTCAGACTGAGAACATCAAAGTAAGAGATGCTTGTCAGTTCCTCAGGTGATCACACGTCATCTGTGAGCATTTCCACAGCAGGGACTCGGAATATGGTGCTGGCATCACAAAGTGCAGGCCTGAGGGGTGATGACCCTGATGTGCGTTCGGCCTTGGCTGTTCCTCAAGAACATGTCATGCTCCTTTTGCACAAACCGCCCCTTAGGTAGGGCAGCCACCACCTGCAGTGCTCTGCTGCTGGCAAACTGGAGGAGTTCTGGAGCCTCACACGAGGTCCTGTTAGCTGGAGGAAACTCACGGGGATGTAGAGCTCATGCCACGTGCTCCACAGAGGGCTTGTGCAAAGTGTTACAGTGCCGAATCCAGAGAGACAAGTCCCTGCCAATGCCCATCATGGTGTCTGAAAGACTAAACTCAAAAGATGTGGAAAGAATGTGGCTTCTCACCTGGGAGAGTCAAAGACACAATCAAATCCCGTGCTCTAATGAGAACAAAGGAAAAAAGGATGTAAAGAGACTCCCTTCTCACCTGCGGGATCTGGGAGGGGGTGAACGAAGTGGCGGGGCACTGGAGGGTGGTCTGCTTTTACCTTCAGATTCTGTGGATGGAAAACCAAAGTCTGCAGACTCAATATTCTTCCACTACCTTTTTCTTTAAAATTTTCACCACACACACACACACACACACACACAAACAATTCCATTCTCTGAAGACTTACTAGAAAAGCTCTTACTATTTTAAGAGACTTGGCTTAAGCTACAGCTACCTCAGAACATGGATAAAATAGTATTTTATACCTAATTACCTTAACGAGGAGTATCATTGCTGATGTCCAGTGGATCTTGGCTCGAAGCAAAGAGTACCAGAAAGATGTTCACTTGTGTTTTATTGACCATGAAAAAACATTTGATTGTGTGGATCATAACAAATTATGGATAACATTGTGAAGAATTGGAATTCCAGATTACTTAATTGTGCTCATGAGGAACCTGTACACAGACCAGGAAGCTGTCATTTGAACAGAACAAGCAGACACTGCATGATTTAAAATCAGGAAAGGAATGTGTCAGGGTTGTATCCTTTCACCATACTTACTCAATCTGTATGCTGAGAAAATAATCCAAAAAGCTGGACTGTATAAAGACGAATGCAGCATCAGGATTGGAGGAAGGCTTATTAACAACCTGTGTGATATACAGACGACACAACTTTACTTGCTGAAAGTGAGGATGACTTGAAGCACTTACTGATGAAGATTAAAGACTGCATTCACAGTATGGACTACCTCTCAACATAAGAAAATGAAAATCCTCATAACTGGACAGATAAGCAGCATCAGAATAAACAGAAAAGATTGAAGTTGTCAAAGATTTCTTATTACTTGGCTCCATAGTGAACACCAATGGAAGCAGCAGTCAAGACATCAGACGATGTGTTGCGTTGGGCAAATATACTGCAAAAGACCTCTTTCAAGTGATGAAGTACAAAGATGTCTCCTTGAAGACTAAGGTGCGCCTAACACAAGCCATGGTATTTTCAGTTGCTTCATATGCATGTGAGAGCTGGACAGTGAATAAAGAAGACTGAAGAAGAGTCAATACTTTTGAGTTGCGGTATTAGCAAAGAATGCTGAAAGTACCGTGGACTGCAAAAAGAACTAACAAATCTGGAAAAAATGCAGCCAGAATGCTCCTTGGAAGTGAGAATGGCTAGACTTTGTCTCGCCAACTTTGGTCATGTTGTCTGAAGAGACCATTCCTTGGAGAAGGTTATCATGCTTGATAAAGTAGATAGTCAACAAAAATGAGGAAAGCCCTCAATGAGATGGATTGACACAGTGGCTGCAGCGATGAGGTATAGTATGGATTGTGAGGCTGGCACACGACCAGGGAGTGTTTTGTTCTTTTTTACATGGGTTGCTATGAGTCAGAGCCAACTCAGTGGCATCTAAGGAAAATAGACACCTCAAAAAATACTGTTATTGATCTCATACTCCAGATCTCAAAACCTACTGTACAGTCATAGTAGTCAAAACAGCCTGGTATTGGTATAGTGACAAACACATAGACCAGTGGAACAGAATTGAAAAGCCAGAAATAGATCCATCAACCTATGGACAGCTGATCTCTGACTAAGGGCCAAAACCTATTCAATGGGGAAGAGATAGTCTCTTCAAAAAATGGTGCTGGCAAAACTGGATATCCATTTGCAGAAAAATGAAACAAGATCCATACCTCACATTATACACAAAAACAAACTAGATGGATCAAAGACCTAAATGTAAAACACAAAACTGTAAATTTCATCAAACAAAAAATAGAGGCAAACTTAGGGGCCATAATTTATGGTATAAATACATTATTATAAATAACCCAAAATGCACAAACAGCAAAAGATAAACGACATATCTGACAAGGGACTTACCTACAAAATTAAAGAAAACTTCAACACCTCAACAGCCAAGAGAGAAACGTTCCAACTGAAAAATGGGGAAAGGACATGAACAGACACTTCTTCGAAGAAGATATTCAGATAGGATCATTAGCCATTGAGACCAAAACCAAACTCACTGCCCTTGAGTCAAATCCAACTCATAGTGACCCCTCCCTGGGTTTCTGAGGCAGTATCACTACGGAAGTAGATTGCCCAACCTTCCTTCCAAGGAGTGGCTGGTGGATTTGAACTGCCAGCCTTCTGGTTAACTGTCAAATGCCTTAGGTGCTATGCCACCGTTAGCCATTAGAGAGATATAAATAAAAATGGCCATGAGATACCATCTTGCCTCAGCACTGATAGCAAAGTTCAACAAGATGGAGAATAACTAATGCTGGTGAGGATGTGGAGAGATTGGGATCCTCATACACTGCTGGTGGGAGTGTCAAATGCTACAACCACTGTGAAAAATGCTATGGCACTTCATTAAAAGTGGAAATAGAGATACCATTTGATCTAGCAATCCCATTACTAGGAATATTCCCAAAAGTGGTGAGAGACAGGACAAAGGTAGATATATAAATACCCATGTTCATTGCAGCACTGTTTACAACACAAAAGATGGAAACAACCTAAGTATCAACAGATGAATGGATAACCAAACTGTGGAACATACACACAATGGAATACTGTGCAACATTAAAGACTAATGAAGAATTAGTGAATCACCTCATAATGTTGATTAACTTGGAGGACATTGTGTTGAGTGAAATAAGTCAGAACAGAAGGACAAATATTGCATGGGTCCAATTTTTTTGTAAGGCTTACACAGGGAAGGGAATTTTCTTTGGTGGTCACCAGGGATGGGAACGGATGGGAAGGGAGGGAAAATAGATGGATAATTAAGAGACAGTTTGGGTATGGGTGAAGGGAATAAATAAATAACATTAAGTGTGTTTCATCTTGTTAGAATCAAAAGTGCCCGGTCTCAAGGAAAAA
Organism: Orycteropus afer afer; assembly: GCF_000298275.1. Taxonomy (NCBI): domain Eukaryota; kingdom Metazoa; phylum Chordata; class Mammalia; order Tubulidentata; family Orycteropodidae; genus Orycteropus; species Orycteropus afer. Next base: position 1,431,661 of record NW_006922143.1, on the reverse strand, counting down.
TTAGAAAATAACAAAAGCCATGCTAATGTGTAAATTCTGTGCAAGTCAAATGACTTTACTCACACACTGCTCCTGATGATCCTGGCTGGCTGCAGCAAGGCCCTAGCTGCCTCTGATCACTGCAGTCAACACGGCAATGAGGGCTTCCACTTGAGTGCCTCCAGATTCTATGAAAGAGCCTCTCACTGGGAGAATCTTCTGGCAGGGATTCTGGGAAATGTAGTTCCTAGATGTCCAGCCCTTTAATAAAGGGAAGAACTTAGATGAAGGGGGACTGGTACTGAGTGGTCAACAGAAATTCTGATTTAACAGTCGAAAACCCAGTGATCTAAATGTGAGTGCTGCATAATGGTGGATAATGACATGAATATTCACTGTATTAGTTAAATAAAAAAGACAATTATAAAGAAATAATACAGATAATTCCAGCAAGATGGTGGAATAGGCAGATAAGCTACACAGATCCTCGGTAACAAAGCAATGAGAAACCAATTGAAACCAATACAGAAGATGATTCTGGAACCCTGAGCTTTGAAGAGAAGGATAAAGAAGTGGATTAAATACCAACTAGTAAAAGAACCTGAATGAAAACAGTGAGTAAGAAGACATATGGAGCTGTGGGCTACTGGCTGTCCTGAGGGCACAGCCAATTTGAATATTTGCAAGCAGCACAGCCATTTTGAATATATGCAACTAGCGTTCTGACCTGGACAGTGACCTAAGAATCGGCTCCACTTGCTGAGCACAGCACAGGCAACTGCATTGGAGGCTGGCAACTAGAAAGGTGTGATAGTACCCTTGTTATTCTTATACCCCCACCTTCTTGGTGAACAGAGGTGTGACCATCCCCTGCCTCCACCCATATTCTTGACCAGTAGAAATTCCATCCTGGGATGTGCATTGACAGAGTGTGGGTGCTGTGTCACCCCCCCACACACAGTTTTGTTTTTGTTTTTATATTATTATTTTTACCTTCCTCCTTTCATCCTTTTTATTTGTTTATTTTTTTCTCTTCCCTTTTCCTGGTTCCCTTCTTTTGGTTCTTCCCATCTCTTGTTTTGTTTTGCAGTTTCCCCATTTCTTCTTTATTATTCTTTCACTCTTACTCTTTTCTCTCATTCCTTTTCCCAGATATTTTGAGGGTTTTTTTTTTTCTTTCTCTCTTTCCTCATTATCTTTCTTTTGTCTTTTGTAAATATATGTTAAAAATTTTCTTTTTATTTATTGCCTCTTTTTTTAATTGTCCTGTTTGTTTATGTGGTTTGATGTTTTTTGTTGTTTTTATTTTTTTAATTTTTCTCATCTGAATGAGAGACAGTAACTGTTCCCGTACAACCCAGCCACCTGCACCTCCTGCAGCCCAACCACTGAGTGAAGGCCACCAATTGCTTCTGTACCAACTGACCAATGCTAGACAGCAGCCAATACCAGCTCAAATTCACCCTCAACTGCTCTTTATGAACAGATATCAGATCTGTGCACACACTCTCATTCTCTGTCACACCCACCAAGAGAGAAGTGGTGAGCGCCTAAGTGCTAACAAACTATCAAATGCAAGAGCACAGTACCCTGCTCACACAGATATATTGAAACAAAATAAAGGGGGAAAAAAAAACAAAAACCTTGGGTGAATCACATCAACATACAACCACAAATTAAACATTTGTGTTTAAAAATGTCACAATGTCTTGGAGACTACATATCCCAGTCTAAACAAAGAAGCAAGATAAAGCAGGACAAACACAAGACCAGGATACAAAATCAGAAAATGTACCTGAGGAAGAAGCAACATCAGAACTCCCTGGAGGAAGAAGCAGCATTAGAACTCCCTAATAAGGTATTCAAAATAATTATATTTAGGTAACTTCAACAGATTGAGAGCTAGATCAAGGAAAACACCGAGAAGATTAAGAAAAACAGACAAAATTCTGGAACATTATGGAAAACAATACAAGAACAAATTGACAAAATAAACAAAAAGTAGAAATGGTACAGAAACAGCAAGTAGAAATAGAGAAGATTAATTCTAAGATTTCAGAAATAGATAATACATTAAATGGGCAAAGGAGTAGAGTTGAATCAATGGAAGACAGAATGAATAAGATTGAAGACAAATACCTCAATAGGACTTTGTTAAGGGATAAATCAGAAATAAGATTAAAAAAAATGAAGAAACCCTAAGATTCATGTAGGATACCATCAAGAGGAATAACTTATGTGTAATAGGAATTCCAGAACAGGAAGGGACAGATAAAACAGAGGAAATTGTCAAAAATTTTTGGAAGGGAATATCCTTAATATGATGAAAGACAGGAATATATCCATTTAAGAAGTTCAGTGAACCCCAGAAGAAAATCACTGAGACATATCATCCTTGAACTCACTAAAACTGAAGACAAAAAAAAGAACCATGAAAGCATGGGAAAAAGAAAAGTTACCTACAAAGGGCAACCAATAAGACTAAGCACTGATTTCTTGGCAGAAACCATGCAGGTGAGAAGGCAGGGGGATGATACATATAAAACCATAAAAGTAAATAATTTCCAATCAAGAATTAATATACCTGGCAAAATTGTCCCTCAAATATAATGGTGAAATTAGGAGGTTTCCATATAAGCAGAAATTAAGGGAAATTAAATTTGTTAAGACCAGACCAACCTTGTTGTTGTTGTTGTTGTTATTTGCCGTTGAGTCAGCCCCGACTCATAATGACCCCTCCTTGGGTTTCTGAGGCAGTATCACTACAGAAGTAGGATTGCCCAACCTTCCTTACAAGAGAGATACTAAGGGCTGTCCTTTACACAGAGAACCAATAACAGCAAACAACAACCAATGATTACTATACATGGTGACATAACCCAGAAACCAACCTAGTTACAGAAGTATCCAACATAAAATAAGCTTGCAGACTGTAAACAGGGAACCAGAGACATCAATTGATAAATGATGACAACTACAAAGCAAAAAGCAGGAATAAATAGTGTAGTTACAGAACTTCCAAATGTTAAGTCAAGAAAATTTCAATACAGAGCAGACTGTTTTAAACTTGGGAAAAAATTATAAATCACTGGGTAACCTCAAAGAAAAATAATAAACCTCCACATCCAAATAAAAAAGGGGACCAGCACAAATATTTATCAAATACTAAAACAGTAGCAATGAAGGAGATGATAGCATGATTCACAAATAAAAGGAGCTCAGGACAGAGAAGTATATGGAAGAAAGAAATCAGCATCACACACACATACACACACACAACAAAATGGCATCAACAAATTCATGCATATCAATAATTACCCTGAATGTCAATGGGTTAAATACCCACTCAAGAGACAGAGTTGCAGACTGGATAAGAAAACATGACCTCTCAATATGCTGTCTACAAGAGACTCATCTTAGACACAAAGACAAAAATAGACTGAAAATCAAAGGTCAGAAAAAGATATATCAAGCACAGGCCAACCAAAAAAGGGCAGGAGTGAGAATATTATTTTCTGTAAGACAAAAGTGACCATATGAGACAAGGAAGGACATTATATAATGGCCAATTGAACAAGAGGACATAACTATAATACATATCTATGCACCCAATGAAAGATCCCCAAAATGCAGAAATCAGACTTTAAAAGAATTGAAAAGACAAATAAATGACTCCACAGTCAAAGTAGGAGACTCTAATACACCACTTCAAAGAAAGATAGAACAACTGGAAAGAAACTCAACAGAGATGCAGAAGAACTAAACAATACAATCAACCAACTTGACCTCAGACATCTACAGAGCACTTCACCCAACAACAGCACAATATACATTCTTTTCCAGAGCACATGGAACATTTCCCACAGTAGACTATATGTTAGACCACAAAGCAAGCGTCAATAAATTTAAAAACATTGAAATACTACAAAGCATCTTCTCAGATCACAATGCCATAAAATTAGATATCAACACTAGGAAGACCAATGGAAAAAGAGCAAATCCATGGAAACTGAATAACACCCTCCTCTAAAATGACTGGGCAATAGAAGAAATTAAAAATTAGATTAAAAAATTTCTTGAATCAAATGAGAATAAAAACACAACATACCAAAATCTTGGGGACACAGCTAAAGAAGTGATTAGAGGGCAATTTATAGCAATAGATGCACACATCAAGAAAGAAGAATAAGTGCAGATTAACACCTTAACTCAGCATCTCCAACAATTAGAGAAAGAGCACTAAAAAAAAAAAAAAAAAAAAAAAAAAAAAAAAAAAAAAAAAAAAAAAAAAAAAAAAACTTACAGTCACCAGAAGCAAAGAAATAATAAAGATTTGAGCAGAAATAAATGAAACAGAAGATAGAAAGACAATAGAAAAAATCAACAAGACTAGAAGTTGATTCTTTGAAAAGATTAGTAAAATTGATAAATAACTGGAAAACTTAACAAAGAAAAAGAAAGAAAAGATGCAAATAACATGAGTAAGAAATGAAATGGGTGGCATCACAACAGAAATAAAAAGAATAATATCAGGATACTATGAAGAACTGTACTCCAACAAATTTGAAAATCTAGAAGAAATGGACAGATTTCTAGAAATACTCTATTTACCAAAACTAACACAGACTAAGGTAGAAAATTGGAACAGACTCATAACAAAAGAAGAAATTGAATAGGTCATAAAAAAAAATTAACAAAAACAACAAAATTCTGGCCCAGATGGTTTCACTGGCGAATTCTACCAATCATCCAGAGAAGAGCTGACACCAATTCTACTCAAACTATTTTAGAAATTAAAAAGAATGGAATCCTTCATAAATTTCATTTTATGAAACAAGCATGACCCTGATACCAAAACTAGGCCACTAGAAAGGAAAACTACAGACCAATATCTCTCATCAATATAGATGCAAAAATCTTCAACAAAACTTAGCCAAAAACTCAAACAACATATCTAAAAAATAATACACCATGACCAAGTGGGGTTCATACCAAGTATGCAAGGATGGTTCAACATTAGAAAAACAGTAATCCATCACATAAGTAAAATAAAGGAACAGAACCACATGATCATATCAGTAGATGCAGAAAAGGCATTTGATATAATCCAATATCCATTCCTGATAAAAACTCTCAGAAACATAGGAAAAGAAGAGAAATTCATGAACATAATAAAGAGCCTATATGCAAAACCAACAGCGAACATTATTCTCAATGGAGAGAGACTGAAACCATTCTCCTTGTTAACAGGAACCAGACAAGGATGCCCTCTATCACCACTTCTATTCAACATTGTACTGGAAGTCCTAGCCAGGGCCATAAGGCAAGAAAGGGAAATCAAAGGCATCCACATTTTTAAGAAAGAAGTAAAACTATCTGTATTTCCTGATGATATGACCCTATATATAGAAAATCCAAGAGACTCAGCAAGAAAACCACTGGAACTAATTGAGGGATTTAGCATTAGTGGCAGGATACAAGATCAACATACAAAAATTAGTGAACTCCTCTACACCAGCAAAGAGGTTTCTGACAAGGAATTAAGGAAATCAGTACCACTTACAATAGCTAAAAAAAAATATAAGATACTTGGGAATAAATCTTAGCAGGAACACAAAGGACCTATATAAATGAAAACTACAAAACCCTACTTCAGGAACTATTGTTGTTGTTGTTATGTGCCGTCGAGTCAGACCCGACTCATAGCGACCCCTCTTTGGTTTCCGAGGCAGTATCACTACGGAAGTAGGATTGCCCAACCTTCCTTCCGAGGAGTGGCTGGTGGGTTTGAACCGCCAGCCGTCTGGTTATCAGGCAAGTGTCTTAGCCACTATGCTACCAGAGCTCCCTCAGAAACTATAAGAGATCTATATAAATGGAAGAACATACCATGCTCATGGATAGGAAGATTGAACATTGTGAAAATGTCAGTACTACCCAAAGCAATCTATACATTCAATGCAATCTTGATCCATATTCCATGAACATTCTTTAAAGACATGGAAAAAGCAATTACTAATTTTATATGGAAGGGAAAGAGACCTTGGATAAGCAAAGCACTACTGAATCAGAATCTACATTTATTTTAACAAGAATTTATTGTAAATATATGCATATATATGTGCCAAGCATCACCTAGAGATCTTGGTAAAATGTAAATTCTGATTCAGTAAGTCTGGCATGTAAACAAAAATTTTCAGCAGGACATTGAACTGGAATGAACTGCTTAAACCCAAAAAATAGTTTAGTATAATTCATATAAATTTCTGCCTTGTGCATTATGCTCCTTTAAGAACTGTCTATAGGGGATCAACTTATCAATAGCAACTTGAAAGATTAGAAACTTAGGGGGCAGCCAGTTTATACTAATGGTGGAGGAACAGCTCAGAAAAGGAAAGTGAGAATGGATACCCCACTGGGAGAATGTCATGGTCACTGATTATATGTGTAGAAACTGTTGAATTGGTGTATGTTCTGCTGTGTAGGTTCTAAACAACAAAAAAATAAATTTTAAAATTAAAAATGATACAATGTGTGCACACCTTATTAAAACATGTGCCAATGTTTATATATAAAATTTTTTAAAAAGATACAATGTATGTGCACCTTATTAGAGCATGTGCCAATGTTTATATAAAAATTTTTAAAAAGATACAATGTGTGTGCACCTTATTAGAGCATACCAATGCTTATATAAAATTTAAAAAAGGTACAATGTATGTGCACCTTATTAGAGCATTGCCAATGTTTATATAAAATTCTAACATTGCAATAAACTATAAAGTTTTTCTAAAGGCAAAATAAGGCATTGCAGCATAGTTTAAAATTCACATTTTAAAACCGAGCCTGTATTAATATGCAGAGAATGGCAGGACAACCTAAAGAATGTTACTGATGTGTGCATGTCCTCGAAGGTGTTGAGTTAGTGAACACTTTGTGCATTTCACCACAATTTCAAAACAAAAAACCTCTTTATAAAGATAACATTGGGAAAAAAAATTAAAAAAAACAGGCAAACAATAGCTCTGTGAGATGTTTGGTTTATTGTGCCTTTAAGCCTGGGCACCCTAAAACACTACCTGGTGCAGAGACTCTCCCCTCTTTGCTGGTTATAGTTAACTTTTTCTTCTTCTTCTTACCTATCTAACAATTAGTGAATTACTTTTAAAGTAAGCACTGCAGTGCAATAAAGCATATAAAATGTTCATGGCTGAAGTTTTCAATAACCAGGTGATTGGTTCATAACGTCTCATTAACTGAAAAATCCATAAAATCAAAAATGTTTCCTTAGCGTCTGCAGTGATGAAAAAATGAGGTGGCTTCTCTGAGCAGAGTCTGTCCTTCCACTTGGGCCATCTGTTATCTAGCTCCTCCTCAGGATGGATGCCACAGCCATTGTTGGGAGGACAGGCTTTGACAAATGATCTGTGCTCATGACAAGGAACTGGAGAGTACCCCTTTCCCTTGCAGTTAGCTGTTGTCTGATGAGGCGTTTGAAACAGAACTTCTCATGACATCCCTCACAGCCTTCTCGCTGGGAGCGCAGGTCCCTGGCGGGGAGGCCAGTGTCTCCTGGACACCCTGGCCCTGGTGCTGTTTGGTAACTCTGCCTTCAGCCGGGCCTGCATTGTACCTGGCTTTTTAGAGTTATTTCTGATTTTTTTTTTGCTTCCATTTCTTATCTAGATCGAATTTCAGTCATACTTTCATTCTGGCTTTCCTTCAGTGTCTGTTAACCCTCTTCCCTGGCCCCTGCTTCCACGAGCACATGTAGAGTTCAGGGAGACTGAGGAACTGCTCAGAGTGCCCAGTGGGAAGTCTCCCGACAGAGATGGCAAGCCCAGTAGGAGAGACCGCAGAGAAGCAACCGGGAATCTTTACGTCCCCTTGGGATTCTCTGGAAGACCTACATTAAGGAAGATTAAATGAAAGCATTAAAAAGTAGAGAAGACATAAAAATCACAGACTGGGACAGCTGTGACAGGTACCAAACTCATCAGTCACCACACATCACCCAGATTCACAGTGTCTCCCCTGTCAGAGTACAGTTGTGCCACACACTTGTCTCCTTGTGTTTGTCTTTTAAGAACATTTTCATTGTAGAATAGGTTTAGATTCACAGAAAAGTCTCAGAGATACTCAAAAGAAGTCTCAGATGCTCCGTACCCAATGACAAGTATTGTTAACAGCTTATGTGGACCATATGAAACATTTATCACAACTGAGAAAACAACATTGGAACTTTGATGTTAACTAAATTCCAAATTGTACACAGATTCCACTAGTTTTCTTTTCTTACTTTCTTTTAATAATACTTTTCTATGGTCTTGGTGAAGGTTTGCACAGCAGATTGGCTCCCCAGCCAACAGTCTCCCCACACAGTGTTCAGTGAGGTTGGTCACATTCTTCATCATGTGTGAGCATTCTCATCATTTCTGTCTGGTTGTTGTTTCCAGTACCTAGTTTCCCTGCCCCCTTACCTTGCCAACATTGCTTTAAAGTAACTGTTGACCATTTGGTCACATATAGATAATTTTCTTTAAAAAGGTCCATTTGTCACAGGTCACATTTTTATTTTATTAGTGTCTTGGTTACCTCTAGTGCCACACTCACAGAAAATGACCAAAAGTGGGTGGTCTTAAGAAACAGGGACCTGTTCTCTTACGATTTAGGAGTCTAGAAGTCTTAGTTAGAAGTGCAAGCTCTAGGGTCTGGGTGAAAACCTCTGGACCTTGGGTTTCAGCTCTGCCTCTGGCTCCTGGCCCATTGAAACTGGAGGCAACTCTTAGCTGCTGGCTTCTGAAGCTGACAAACCTAAGGTTGACAGATAAAATGGCTCAGTTCCAAGATTGCCAAATAACATGGTAGGTCACTAGTTCAAGTCCAGAGACAGTCCCAAGATCAGCAAGAAGCATGGCAGGCTGCTGAAATGAAGACTTGGCTACGTGCAGGGTCCAAGTTTGCCAAACAATGCAGAAACGTCTCTCAAAGCTGCTTCTTACAGACAGGAAGCGGCCCACATCCCTAAGGCAGCTACTCAGCTGCTCCAGTAGACTCCACCATGGGGTTGATCGCCAGTCTCATCATGGGGAATACTACATCCAGCTGCCCAGCCACTCAGCCAGGCCCAGCCATGTTGACACACAACTGAACTACCACAATGAGCCAGTCTGTTATTTAGCTAAAAGGTGACCTTGGGGGATAGTTTTGGTTCCAAGTTTAAAGAGTATTTCCTAGAATTAATCTTGGAAAGTCCTCTGTACTCAACCAGTCCGATAAGTCTAGATTTTTTTTTTTCCTAACGAATTTGAGGTTCTGTTCCACATTTTTCTGCTCAGGAGCCTTCTGTTATGGCCCTGATCTCAATGGTCAGTACTGGTAGCTGGGCACCATCTAGTTCTTCTGGTCTCAAGGTCGATGAAGCTGTGGCTTATGTAAATCATTACAAACAAGTCTTGTAGACTAGTTTCTTCTGTGAGTCTTGGGTTTCCATCTTTCTCTTCTGCTCTGGACAGGTAGAAATCAATAGCTGCTCACAAGTTTTGAAGAACCTGGACCCACCAGACTGAGATGTAGAACATAAACACTATGAAATGTGCTATGCCAGCTGACCGGGTTACTGCAGGAAACTCTGGTCCTAACCCTTTAGACATAGAAAACCAATCCCACCATGTGTTTGGTTATGTCTAAGAAGTATCTGTAACTGTGCTCCCATGTGCTTTATTATATATGTAAATATGTATGCATGCCAACACACGCATGTATATACACAGAGATACATCTATATGTGTGCAAACAATCATTCTTATACACATTTATGCATATAACCACACAGATGTTTGTTTGGTTGTTGTTGCAAGATTATATGTCATAGCATTTACCAAACATACTCTTTTTCTCACGTGCACTTCTTAGTGACTTCATGCACCCTGTGCGCTCTTCACCCACATTCAATGTTACATTTCCCATCACCGAAAATCAGAAATGTTGGCTATCTGGAAAGTGATTCCTCACCCCGCTCCAGCCAACCCTGTACCCACCAGTGAACACTGGTTTTGCACGTGTACTGCTCCAGTTTCTTTCACAAGAGTAGCACCAGGCCAGACCCCTGATGCAGAAGTAAAGGATGTCCCAAAGGCCCCACTGCTGCACCACTGCAGCATCTCCAACATCGACTCTTTCTCCTCCCTCCCGTAACTCCTCTTCTTTCCTTCAGCACTCTCCCTCCCATCTTAAGGTGCCTTATTTCACTGTAGCTTCCCTCAGAACACACACTACTAAGGAAATGGCTTATGCAGTGGTGGAGGTGAAGAGGCTGGCAAGTTCCAAATCTGTGGGTCAGGCCTACGTCTGGAGAATTTCTTCGCATGGTTGTTGGCTGGTGAACCCAAATCAGCAGGTCAGACGCCAGGTTGCTGTGTCAAGTCCAGGGGTGAGATGATGACAAACCAAACACAGAATCTGGAACAACAGAGAATGAATTTTTCAGAATGTTCCCATAAGGAAACTAAAGATGGTGACATGAGTCACACCCTCCAGCAAGGTGGGACTCCCGATACATCCTTCTAACAGGCATAGAGGCTAGGATTTACAGTATGTCACAAAATGGAGGACTGTGGCTAAAAGGACCACATTAAGTGATTCACCGAACTGCACATCCCTATTCTTTTTATGGAAGTAAGATCATACTTTTATGACTGACTGATTTCACTCAGCATAATGTCATCTAGATTCATCCATGTTATGTTTGGAGCACTTATCGTTACTCTTTATACTTCCATAGTATTCCGTTGTGTGCATGTACCACTTTTTGTTTAATTGAGGGCCACTTAAGCGGCTTCCATCTTTTTCCTATTGTAACTAGTGATATAATGAACACATGTGTATACATGTGTGTTCATGTCACTGCTGTTAGAGTTCTAGGATATATACTCTGGGGTGGGATTGCTAGATCACAGGGTATTAGTTTTCTAGCTTTTTGAGGAAGCACCATACCATTTTCCATAATGATTGTGCCATTTTACAATCCCACCAGCAGTGGATATGGGTTCTGATCACCCTACATCCTTGCCAACGTTTTTTAAAAAATCAGTGCTATTTTAACAAGAGTGAGATAATGTGGCATTGTGTTTTTGATTTGTATCAGTATGAGCTGGAATCAACTCGATGACAATGGGTTTGATTTTTCCATGGCTAATGAAGGAGGGAGCTCTGGTAGCATAGTGGCTAAGGCACTTGACTGCTAACCAGAAGGCTGGCAGTTCAAACCCACCAGCCACTCCTCGGAAGGAAGGTTGGGCAATCCTACTTCCGTAGTGATACTGCCTCGGAAACCCAAGGAGGGGTCGCTATGAGTCAGGGCTGACTCGACGGCACATAACAACAACAACAACAACAATGAAGGAGCACAGGTGGCACAGTGGTTAAGCACTTGTCCAATAACCAAACCCTCCGGCCTCTCCATGGCAGAGATGTGGCAGTCTGTTCCTGTAAAGAGTTATCACCTTGGAAACTCTATAGGGAAGTTCTACTCTATCCTCTATGGTCATTGTGAGTCAAAACTGACTCGAAGGCAACAAGTTTGGTTGGAGTTGGTTTAATGGTTAATGATCATGAGCATTTTTCTAGGTGTTTGTTGGTTGCTTGTATGTCCTCTCTGGTGAAGTGTTTGATTATGCCCTTTGCCCATTTTTAATGGGTTTGTCTTTTTGTTGTTGGGTTTTTTATGTTTTCTATATATCTTAGACCATTAATGGATATGTCATTCCTGACGATTTTTGCCCAATCTGTAGGTTATATTCTTACTTTTTAATACGTCTCTTGATGTGCCTAAGTATTTCATTATTTATGAGATCCCAGGTATCTAATTTTTCTTCTGCTGTTCATGTATTTTTAGTTATGATAAGCTATTTTTTTAAATATTATGTCTTACAGTTTGTTCTTACATTTTCATCTGAGAACTTTATAGTTTTAGCTTTAACAGTTGAGGTATCTGGTATATTTTTCATTAGTTTTTATGTATGGTGTGAGGTATAGGTCCTGTTTCATTTTTCTGTAAGTGGATATCCAGTTTGTCAAGATGTTCTGTTAAAAAGACTGTTTCTTCCTCACTGAGTGGATTTTGACCCCTTGTCGAAACAAGTTGTCCAGAGATAGATGGATTTGTTTCTGGATTCTCAATTTCAGTAGAATTGATCTTTGTGTCTATCACTGAACCAGTGCTGTGCTATTTTTATTACAGTGTCCGTATACTGTGTTTCGGGAGCTCTGGTAGCGTAGTGCCTAAGCCACTTGACTACTAACCAGAAGGTTGGTGATTCAAACCCACCAGCCACTTCTTGGAAGGAAGGTTGGGCAATCTATTTCCATAGTGATACCACCTCGGAAACCCAAGGAGGGGTCACTATGAATCAGGTCCGACTCAACGGCACATAAAAACAACAACAACATAGTGTGTTTTGAGATCGGGGAGTATGATGCCTCCTACTATATTCTTTTCTTCAGTATTGCTTTGGCTGTGTAAGTCTTCTTTTTGCTGCTTGTAGAGTTGGTGACTAGTTTTTCCATTTCCGCAAAGAATACTGTTAGAATTTCGATCAGGATTGCGCTACGTACCGAAGACTTTGGACAGCACTGACACTGTCCCAGTATAGTCTTCCAGTCTTTGAGCATGGACTGTCCTGCTTCCGTAGATCTCTGTGCCTTTCTTGTAGAAGTGTTTTATAGTTTTCTTTGTACAAGTCCTACACATCCCTGCTTACCTTTACTCCCAGGTACCTTCTCCTTGTAGGGGCTATTATAAATGGCATATTTTGGATTTCCTTTATGGAATTCTTCCTCTCAGTGTAAAAGAACTTGACTGATTTTTTTGTATGCTAACCTTGTACCCTACTGCATTGCTGAATTCTTCTGTTAAATCCAGAAGCTTTCTTGTGGAATCTTTGGGATTTTCCATATATAGCACCATGTCATCTGTGAATAGGTTTAGTTTTACTTCTTCCTTTCTCATCTAGATACCCTTTATTTCTCTTCTTGCCTTGTTACTCTGGTTGGAGCTTCCAGTAAAATGTTGAATAAGAGTGGTAATAATGGGCACCCTTGTCTCATTCTTGTTCTCAAGGGGAAGGATCTCAGTCTTTCTCAGTTGAGAATAATTCTGTCTGTTGCTTTTGCATATATACCTTTAATTATGTTCAGGAATTTCCCTTTATTCCAGTTGTGTTGAGAGTTTTTTTTAATCAGGAAATGGTATTGGATTTTATCAGATGACTTTTCTGTGTCAATTGAGATGACCATGTGGTTCTTTTCATTTATCATATTTATTGGTAGATTGCATTGATTGGTTTTCTAAAGTTGAACTACCCTTGCATTCCTGATAATGTGATTTTCTTAATGTGTTGTTGGATTGTTTGCTAGATTTTTATTGAGAAATTTTTGCATGCACATTCATGACGGATATTGGTGTGTAATTTTCTTCTTCTTCTTCTTCTTTTTTTTTTTAATGATGTCTTTACCTGGTTTTCTGTCATGGTGATGCTGGATCCAAAGGGTGACTTAGGAAATATTTCTTCCTCTTCTATGGAAGAGTTTGAGTTGAATTAGTGAGTCCTTTTCTGGATATCTGGTAAAATTCCCCAGTAAAACCATCTGTTCCTGTGGTTTTGTTATTGTTGGGAGGTTTTTATTGTTTATTTTTTAATGACCCTTTCAGTCTCCTCTTTTCGTATGGGTCTATGTAGATTTTCTGCATCTATTTTTGTTAGCTGAGGTAGGTAATATGTTTTTAGGAATTTGTCCATTTTTTTTCTAGGCTTTCAAATTTGTTGGAGTCCAGTTTTCCATAGTATTCTGTTGTGATCATTTTTCTCAGTTGGAGCTGTTGGAATGTCTCAAATTTCATTGGTTATTTTGGTTATTTGCAACTTCTCTCTCTCTCTCTCTCTCTCTCTCTCTCTGTTTTTCCTTTGTCAGTCTGTCCTATGGTTTGTCTATTTTATTGATCCTTTCAGAGAACCACCATCTGAAGTTGTTGATTCTATTTTTTATTTCATTTATTTCTGTGCTGATCTTTATTAAGACCTTTCTTCTGGCAGGTGTTCTAGTTTATTAGTAATATGTTATTTAGTTTCCATGTATTTTTTCCTGTTATTGATTTCTACTTTCATACCATTATAGACAGAACAGGTGTTTTGTATGATTTCATTGTTAAATTGATTGAGGTGTATTTTGTGGCCTAAGATATGGTCTGTCCTGGAGAGTGTCCCCAGTGCATTGGAGAAGAATGTGTATTGTGCTGTTGTTGGGTGGTGTATTCTGTATATGTCTGTTGTATCTTGTTGGTTAATAGTGTTAGTCAGGTTTCCTGTATCTTTACTGATTTTCTTCATAGTTGTTCTGTTGTATTGAAATCTGCTACTATTATTGTAGATCTATTTATATCTCTCTCTTTAAATTTAGTAGCATTTAGTAGCATAAATTGTGGGGATCTGGCATCGGGTACATAAAGGCTCATAACTGTTATGTCTTCTTGGTGAATTATTCCTTCTATTGTTACATAATGTCCTTCTTTGTCTCTTATGATATATTTTGACTTTAAATCCATTTAGTCAGATGATAATATTTCCATTCCTACTCTCTTTTATTACTGTTTACTTGGAATGTGTTTTTCCCATCTTTGGTTTTTAGCATATTTTTATCTTTCTGCCTACGCTCTGTCTCTTGCAGGCAACGTATTAATACGTCATGTTTTTATTCCATTCTGTCAATCTCTGTCTCTACACTTGTTCTTGTTGTTGTTATGTGCCGTAAAGTCAGCCCCGACTCATAGCAACCCCTCCTTGGGTGTCCAAGGTGGTATCACTATGGAAGTAGATTGCCCAACCTTCCTTCCAAGGAGTGACTGGTGGGTTTGAACTTCCAGCCTTCTGGTTAGCAGTCAAGTGCTTTAGGCATTATGCTACCAGAGCTCCTGTCTCTAGTGCATTTAATCCATTTACATTCAGTGTAATTGTTGACTGGGAAGAATTAACTACAGTCATCGGTTGTATTTTATTATTTTTCTGTTTTTAATTTTTTTATTTTCATTACATTAAATGATGAATTATTTTTGCATATGAATTTTATTTTCTTTTCATTTATTATTGTTGTTTTGTGTTTACCAAGTCATTTTTTTCTTCTTTATTTGTTAGTAGAATTAATGATTTTCTTTGTGTGATTACTATGAGGTTTACTTTGAAAGTCCTACATTTAAAGCAGCCTGTTATATCTTGAAATAGCCTTAACTTCCTCACCATATGGAAGCTCTGTAACTACACCAGTCATTCTCACTTTGTTCTGATGTTGCTGTTGATCACACCTTTGTGTCTCAGATTCCCTTTAATTATTTTTTAATTATTATTATTTTTTTTAATTCTTGTGATGTATTTACCTAGTTTGGTATCAGGGCAATCCTGCCATATGTCTTTACCGCACATTGTTGTCTGGTGGTGTTAGTTTTCTATCTGAAGGGCTCCCTTTAGTACCTCTTGTAGGGCTGGTCTATTAGTTACAAATTCCCTTGATTTCTGGTTATCTGAGTCTTAATTTCTCCCTCATTTCTGACTGACACTTTCGATGAATATGTAATTCTTGATTGGTAATTCTTTCAGGACTATGTATAGGTCATCCCATTGCCTTTTCACTGGCATAGTTTCTAACGAGAAGTCAATGCTTACTCTTATTGAGGCTGCTTCATAGGTGATATTTTGCTTATCATGTCCTGCTCTACTTTCTTTGTCTTTGGATCTGGATTGTTCTGTTATGATTTGTCTGGGTAAATTTTTCTTAGGGTCTACTCTATATGGAGTTCATTGAACTTCTTGG
The DNA here is from genome assembly GCF_000298275.1 of Orycteropus afer afer. Taxonomy (NCBI): domain Eukaryota; kingdom Metazoa; phylum Chordata; class Mammalia; order Tubulidentata; family Orycteropodidae; genus Orycteropus; species Orycteropus afer. The sequence goes on along the minus strand of NW_006922143.1, from coordinate 1,415,821 downwards.
ATTGAAATCTTACCATCTTTCATACTGGGAAATTTTCTGCCATCATTTCTTTGAAAATTATTTCTGTACTTTTTTTTTT
>NW_006922143.1:1413132-1414117 GCF_000298275.1 Orycteropus afer afer | reverse complement strand
CACCTCACTCACTCAAGGTATTTGGTTGTAGCTATGAAGTTATGTTAACTTTGCCCCCAGTTAGCTCATTTATGTGTGTGTGTGTGTGTGTGTGTGTGTGAAAAATTTCTTACAGCACATACAGATATATATATATAGAGAGAAATATCATTTGCCAAAAACTACATATGACCATAACTATATTCCCATTCACCTACCCACACCTGATCATTTTATCTATCTACCTATGTATCTATCCATAGATTAATGTTTGTTATTACTGATCATTCAGTATTGTGCACATAATAATACTTTGTTGTCTGTACTTCTTGTGAACAACCCCATGTGTTCCTTTTCCTTAGTGATATCATGCTGGTCACCTGCTTTTGGTATATTTCATTTCCCTTTGTGCAAATCAATGTATGATGCTTTTGAGTTGTGGTGTTGGTGAAGAATACCGAAAATACCATGGACTGCTAAAAGAACTAACAAATCTGTCCTGGAAGAAGTGCAGCCAGAATGTTCCTTGGAAGCGAGAACAGCCAGGCTTCATCTCACCTGCTTTGGTAATGTTGTCAGAAGGGGCCATTCTCTGGAGAAGGATATCATGCTTGGTAAAATTGAGGGTTAAGGAAAGAGGGGAAGGCCCTTAACAAGATGGATTGACACAGTGGTTGCAATGATAGGCTCAAGTGTAGCAGGGATCATGAGGCTGGCACAGGACCAGGCAGTGTTTCATTCTGTTGTACATAAGATCAGAGATGACATAAGCCAGAGATGACTCAGTGGGACCTAACAACAAAAACAACACCTAGCTAGCAGTTTTCCCACCCCTCTCCCTCTTCCCTGGTAACCAAGAAAGAATGTTTCCTTTTTTTGTAAACCTTTCTTTGACTTTTTATAACAGTGGACTCACACAGTATTTGTGCTCTGCGACTTACTTCACTCAGCATAATGTCCTCCACATTCATCCATTTTATAAGGTGCTTCGCAGATTCTTCATTAT
>NW_006922143.1:1400440-1401480 GCF_000298275.1 Orycteropus afer afer | reverse complement strand
TTTTTTTTTTTCTTTCAGGGTTTTATACACGTCATTCCATTGCCTTCTTGCTTGCATGCTTTCTGCCAAGCTATGAGATCTTAGTCTTATTGGATGTCTTTTATATGTAACTTTTTGTTTTTCCTGTGCTGTTTTCAGGGTTCTTTCTTTGTCTTTATTTTTGGAAAGTTGGATTATAATATGCCGTGTTGATTTTCTTTTGGGTTCCATCCTGTTTGGGGTTCACTGAACTTGAATGCATATCTTCTCATCTTTCATCATATTAGGGAAGTTTTCTTTCCACAGATCTTTGACAGTTTTCTTTGTGGTTTTATTTGTCTCATCCTGTACCAGAATTCTAGTCACATAATAGTTATCCCTTTTCATGGTGTCCTACAAAAATGCTAGGCTTTCTTCATTTTATTATCATTATTTTTCCATTAACAGTGTCATGAGAAATTTGTCTTCAGTCTCTCCAATTCTGTCTTCCATTGTTTCATTTCTACTCCTTTGCCCTTTCAATATGTTATCTATTTCTGAAATCTTAATATTAATCTTCTGTATTATTCTTTGCTGTTTTTGTATGGTTTCTATGCTTCTATTGTCAGTTTGTTCTTGAATTGCTTTCCTAACGTGTTCTAGAATTTTGGCTGTTTTCTTTAATTTGGTTAGTGTTTTCCTTCATCTTTCTCTTAATCCATTGAAGATGCCTAACTATCATTCTTTCAAATTCCTTATCAGGTAGTTCCAATGCCACTTCTTCCTCAGGGAGGCTTTCTGGCTCAGTATTCTGATCCCTGTGTGTATAGTACTTCGTATTACTTCTTTGTGTGAACTGGAATTGTCATTTGTCTCTGAGACATTGTGATATCATATTTATATGTAGTTGGTGATTTATGTTGCTGTGATTCCTTTTTTTTTTTTTCTGTATTTTGTTTTGATATATCTGAGTGAGAAGACTAGTGTTCCACTCTGTTTGCTAGTTTGGCAGCACTGAGCCCTCACTCACCACTTAGAGGATGAGAATGTGTGCCTGATCTCTATTAACTGTTCACATAGAG
>NW_006922143.1:1396425-1399805 GCF_000298275.1 Orycteropus afer afer | reverse complement strand
ACCTGAGTGGTATCCCCACTAGCCCAGTAGGCGACTGGGAACATGGCACCTGGTTCCAGAAGGTGTTCCTGCAGTCAAAAAGGCAGCTGGGGGCAGGGCTCCTTGTTCCAGAAGGAGTTCCTTCTGTCCCAAACTGTGGCTGGGCATCAGGCTTTAGCCTCAGAAAAAGTTGTCACCTGTCCCAAAAAATGGCTGGGTATAGGGTGTGTGGTCTCAGAAGAAGTTCCTGCTGGCCTAAAAAATGTCTAGGGGTAGGGCATGTGGATGCAGAAAAAGTTCCTGCTTCCCCAAAAGGTGGCTGGCTGGGAGCAGGGTGCCTGGTCTGGGAAGGAATTCCTGCTGGTATGGAAGGTGGGTTGGGTGGGAGATGGCTACACCTCTATTCACCATCAGAGTGCAGGGTAGAAAGGGTACAAGGGGAATATTGCACCTTTCTGGTCGCTAGCCACCAGTGCAGTTGCCTGGGCTGTCCTTGGCAGGTGGAACCGATTATAAAGTTGCTGCCCAGATCGGAACACTGCCTGCAAATATTAAAAATGGTCACACCGTCAAGCCTGTTACAGTCCACAGCTCTGTTTGTCTCCTTATTCTGTTTTCATTCCATTTCTTCTTCTCAAAAACCAAACTCACTGTCACTTCTTTATCCTTTCCTTCAAAGCTGTGGGCTATAGGTTTATCCTCTATATTTGTTTCAGTTGGTTTCTCATTCCATTGGCATAGAGGGTCTGGATTACTTGCCTGTGTGTTCCACCATCTTGTTGGAAATCTCCATATATTATTTAAACTGTTTTCTTTTTATATTTGTATGTTAGTTTCATGCTGCCTTTGGCAGAGTGTGATTTCCTGTCACTGGTGGGCATGTTGGGTCTCACATGCACAGAGTTCCATGTTAGGTGTGCGTGCCTTCCTGTAGGAGCTGCTGTGGAGGTATTCATCACATCGTCTTCCCAGTGCCGGGTGGTCAGGACTTCCCTGGATCAACTGAGGGGCAGTGTGGTACATCTGTGTTGGCAGGAGCAGTTAGTGTGGCCCTTGGAGTTCGGATAAGCAAGGCAGGCCCCGTGTGAAGACATGGACTGGCAGGGACCTCACTGTAAGCTCAGGAGACCTGGGAGAACAGGTAGAATATGGGAGTGGTGCTGCCATAGCTGATCAGGGTGGAAGTGAGAGGGGCTAGAGGCAAAAGTGTTGTCCTGTGTGGTGTTGGCGGGGGCGGGACACTCCAGGGTGCTGCTTGATGCTGTCCTGAAACCTTCCCACTGTGCCGGGTCAGGAGGCAGGTGCAGGCAACCTGTGACCCCCCCCCCCCACTTTCCTCCTGTGTCTCCTCCCACAGGACTCACTGCTGCACTTCCTTGGTCCTCTGTGGGAGGTTCAGGGGGCTGAGATTATTTTTCTTTCTTTTTCGTTGAGTTTCTCACATCTGTTGTAGGAGCACCATGGTGTACTGGCTAAGCTGCTGTCTGTCTGGCGGTCTCACAGGGTTTCAGTGACCAGTTCATCAGAAGGAGATCAACAGACCTGTTTTCCTAAGTGACTCTGGGTGCATTCAAACTTGCAACATTTGTTCTTTCTGTAATTTTATTTTTTTAAACTTCCAGTATTTTGGTTAGCAGCTACGTGTGTTAACTGGGACTCCATCTATCTGCACGTGTGGCATTTATATGCCTATGTGTGCGTACATAAGGAGCTCCGATGGCGTAGTGGATAAGGCATTTGGCTGCTAACCAAAATACTGGTGGGCGTTCAAGGCCACCAGCCACTCTGCAGAAGTAAGATGGGACAGTCCCCGTCCACAAAGACTCACAGCCTGGCAAGCCTGGTGGGATCGCTACATGTTGGAATCGACTCGTCAGCATTGGTTTGTTTGTTTGTTTTTTTTATGCGTACATAGACACCTATGTTCATTTACACCCATACACATATGTATTCAGAAGTGGCTCTAATAGAGTCAGGGACTGTGTGGACACAGGTGATTGTCGAGGGTAAATGAATGCAGTGCCGCAAGAGTGAGTACGACTTTTATAAAAATATTATGAAGATTTGAAAAATGATGCATGTGTTTCTGCTGATGAACGGTTTAAATTAGTAACATTACAGGCAATAATGAACTATTTAGCATATCAAATCCGTTACCTAAAAAAATAACAACTTCATTTAATGGTTTACTCTCACACCGGCTTGCCTGCTCCTCTCCTAAGAATGCCGCTTCGGTGATCAGACTGAAAGGCTGCCATTTCTCCTCTTGTGCGGGTTGAACACGGAATCCATGTCTTGAGACACGTGCTCAGATCTGGTAAGAGAGGGGCCCGGGAAAGGAATACCAGTTGTTAGTTTTTCTGCGTGTTCTGTCTGAACTGCTCACATGACAGTAAAATGAAATGCAGCAGATTAAACAGCATGTGTGTCCTTCAAATATTTGTTGTTGTTGTTGTTATGTGCCATCGAGTAAACCCTGACTCACGGCGACCCCTCCTTGGGTTTCCGAGGCAGTATCACTTTGGTAGTAGATTTCCCAACCTTCCTTCTGAGGAGTGGCTGGTGGGTTTGAACCGCCAGCCTTCTGGTTAACAATCAGCTGCCTTAGGCACAATGCTACCAGAGCTCCCCCTTTAAATATTAGCAGTTCCTAAACAGAACGCTATGAGTCGGGGCCGACTCGACGGCACATAACAACAACAACAACAAACAGAAATGGGACGTGAGTACTAAGAGACTACTAGTGAAAGTAACAGTCCACTTTACCACCTGAGGTTAGATGAAGTTCCTCCCTCAGGGTGGCAACCCTCCAACTCCTGCAGAATCCACCCCCACTCCCACCTGGAAAGACATTTTGGGTCCAACAGGAATCAGCAATGCAGTTTTTCCTTTTTTCAAATATAGCATATGTTTCTTCATAAACTATGTAGTTTCATGGTTCAAATACCCTAACTGTTGAAAAATAAGTAGCCTCTGACTTTGAACAATTTGCACCCACCCATTCAGGTGAGAGCGTCTTTCCTAGCCAGTTTTCAGTCAAATGCTGTTGTGATCACATGTGTGTGCCATATAATGGGCTGTCCTGATGGCTGTAAGGGGACAATCCATAGCCAGTTATTTTATAGGGGTGTGCGGCCATCCGCACCTGATCTTGGAATTGGGCTGTCATCCCAGACTCTGTACCCTGGGCGGTAACTCCTCGTCCCACAGCAATTGCGTCTGTGCAGTTGCCTGTTGTAGGCATTGTGCTGTGAGTGGGTCACCGTTGTTTGTCCCTCGTTTCTGGCTTACCTCACGCAGCGTAATAATCTCCGAGTTCCTCCCTGCTGCAGCACCAGGCAGGGCTGTGTGTCCCCTCACTCGTACCAGTTTACCAGCCTAGCAGTTCAGGCTCCCGTTCC
>NW_006922143.1:1395491-1396325 GCF_000298275.1 Orycteropus afer afer | reverse complement strand
TGGTATCTCTATAGAAGTAGATTTCCCAACCTTCCTTCTGAGGAGTGGCTGGTGGGTTTGAACCGCCAGCCTTCTGGTTAACAATCAGCTGCCTTAGGCACCATGCTACGAGAGCTCCCCCTTTAAATATTAGCAGTTCCTAAACAGAAATGGGACGTGAGTACTAAGAGACTACTAGTGAAAGTAACAGTCCACCTTACCACCTGAGGTTAGATGAAGTTCCTCCCTCAGGGTGGCAACCCTCCAACTCTGCAGAATCCACCCCCACTCCCACCTGGGAAGACAGTTTGGGTCCAACAGGAATCAGCAGTGCAGTTTTTCCTTTTTTCAAATATAGCATTTGTTTCTTCATAAACTATGTAGTTTCATGGTTCCAATACCCTAACTGTTGAAAAATAAGTAGCCTCTGACTTTGAACAATTTGCACCCACCCATTCAGGTGCGAGCGTCTTTCCTAGCCAGTTTTCAGTCAAATGCTGTTGTGATCACATGTGTGTGCCATATAATGGGCTGTCCTGATGGCTGTAGGGGGACAATCCATAGCCAGTTATTTTATAGGGGTGTGCGGCCATCCGCATCTGTTCTTGGAACTGGGCTGTCGTCCCAGACTCTGTACCCTGGGCGGTAACTCCTCGTCCCACAGCAATTGCGTCTGTGCAGCTGCCTGTTGTAGGCATTGTGCTGTGAGTGGGTCACCGTTGTTTGTCCCTCGTTTCTGGCTTACCTCACGCAGCGTAACAATCTCCGAGTTCCTCCCTGCTGCAGCACCAGGCAGGGCTGTGTGTCCCCTCACTCGTACCAGTTTACCAGCCTAGCAGTTCAGGCTCCCGTTCC
>NW_006922143.1:1390217-1393021 GCF_000298275.1 Orycteropus afer afer | reverse complement strand
CAAGCTGTGGACCCACAGGCTTTGTGTTATTAAAACAGAAAGACTTTGCTTCTCATTCTTGAAAATAACATGAGAATAATTCAATAACTGTGTCTTTTTTTCTTTTCAATAAATCAAGTATAGGGTAAGATTATTAAGGAACCTTTAGTTTTATTTTAAAATAATGATAGTAAGTCCTTTCCTGCTCCCAGAAAATGGAGAACATGTGACGTCTGAATTAGCATGATTACGATCTTGTATAGCTGTAGTGTCATTACTGATGTTTGTCAAAAAATTAAGAAGAAAACACACACGCACAGGCCAGTCTACGATGTCCTCCACAATCACATACACACACGCACAGGCCAGTCTACGATGCCCTCCACAATCTCACACACACACACACACACACACAGAGTCCAGTCCATTATGCCCTCCACAATCACACACAGGCCAGTCCATAATGCCCTCCACAATCACACACACACACACGCACAGGCTAGTCTACAATGCCCTCCACAATCACACACAGGCCAGTCTATGATGCCCTCCACAATCACACATAGGCCAGTCCATAATGCCCTCCACAATCACACACACACACACACACACACAGTCCAGTCCATGATGCCCTTCACAATTACACATACACATTCACAGCCCAGTCTACGATGCCCTCCACAATCACACACAGGCCAGTCCATAATGCCCTCCACAATCACACACACACACACACACACACACAGTCCAGTCCATGATGCCCTCCACAGTCACACATATGGGCAGGAAGCCCAGGGCAACAGGACACATAGGTGCACGCCCCGTTCGTTGCTCTGGCTTGTTTGACTTTCTGCATTGGAAGCGGCAGAGTGCTTCCCGTTCTTCGGTGAATAAACAGGGCTTATTTTCTGAGCCCTGGCCAAGCTTGCTGATGACTTCCCCGTGTATGTTCTAGAAGCACACACAGCTCTGTCTTCCACGTGATTGGCTTGTGGTCTCCCACCGCTCCTTGCCTGGGATGTTGCAGGCACAGAGTGGGCAGTTTGCACATCCTCACTGAGATTGAGGGCAATTAGTGCAGTGCCTTGGAGTGAAGGGAGGCGTCTCAAACGAGGTCACCTCGCTCACCTTGGCTGTGTGTATTGTGGCCTGAGGCTCTGCACAAAGAAGCCACTGTTTAAAAGTTCCAAAATAATTACCGAAGCGCATCAGTTCCATTTTGCTCCCGAGAAAGGGCCCCTGCCAGTTACACAGAGGGCTATCAGCAGCCCCATGTGAACACAGGATGCTCCTGGAACACACCATCTGGTGACTGCGGTGGCATGTGTCCTGGGAAGGTAGCCCTGCGTGTCCTAGAATGATTGACACTTGTTTTGTTAAAATGCAATCTCACTGGATCAGCATGTGTTGGTGATAAACATAAAAACAAATCCCTCTACCATCGAGTCAAACGATACCACCCCCCTTAGTGTGGGGACAAGTGTTAACCAACCTAAATAATAGGTGTTGAATTATGTTGAAGGTGCCCTTTTCAGTCTAACCTTCTCTCTCGGAGTAGGTGGAGATTAGCAAGGATCCTGGGTCAATCCAGTCCAGTTGTGGAAATGTGGGCTTGCACGCCCAGTGACTCCAGAGAGACAGCCCAGCATCCCAAGCTTCCATAAATGGGGCTTGAGATCGGAACCTTGACCTTGGACCTGCTGGTGCACCCATACCACTCTGTCCAGACTGAGAGACTGAGTGTGTGGAAGGTTCTGGCCACGCAGTGCCTCTGGTAGGACCCTCATCTGTCACCTCATCAGAGAGGGAGACAGAGTGGGGCAGACAGTGTCTGCAGGACGGGTATCTCTGCTGTGTACAACTCTGGCCACATTTTTAAGATGAAGAAACACATGTCCAAATGGTCAAAGTCAGCGAGGATTGTGAGGCTGGAGCAGGGCCAGGCAGTGTTTTGTTCTGTCGCACGTGGGGTCGCTATGAGTTGGAGCCGACTCCATGGCACCTAACAACAGCAGCAGCAACATCTAAAGTAAAAAATGTAAAAGGCAGACTTTGTAGAGTGTGGGCTAGTGAAATACAGCTGGGCCTTACTTTACACACCATCCCAGAAAGTTAAAGAACGAGGAAATGCTTGTACTTCAAAGAATGTGTCTTGGATGGATACTAAGCCCGTAGTTGTCAATGTTATTTTTCCTAAGACATTGCTGTTTACGAAGCACTTTTGAAAACCAATTTTACACGTCACAGGTAGTTGAGAAAAGAGATTTATCTGGTGTGCATGTGTGTATGTTTGTATCTGTGTACCTGCATGTGTGTTTGTGTGAACATCTGTGCATATCTGTCTGTGTATGTGTATACATGTGTATATGTGTGTGTATATGCATGCATGTGTATCTCTGTGTACGTGTGTGCATGTGTATGTATGTGTATCTACATGTACATGTGTATACATGTATCTGTATGTGTATGCATGTGTGTATTGCATGTACATCTATGTATTGTGTGTATCTGTGTGTGCACGTGTACATATATGTGTGTACGGACATGCACATGTGTGTGTGTATCCAGGAAGACAAAAGTGAACCAAACCCACTGCTGTCGAGTTGATTCTGACTCATAGCAACCCCCATTGGGTTTCTGAGGCAGTACGTCTTTGCAGAAGTAGATTGCCCAATCTTGCTTACGTGGAGTTGCTGGTGGGTTTGAACCATCAACCTTCTGGTCAATAGTCAGATACCTTAGGCACTGTGTTACCAGAGCTCAACAGGAAGACAAGAGGGAAAAAAGAGAGAGATTTAATGTTCTTGCAATATCCTGAACAGATG
>NW_006922143.1:1363400-1386432 GCF_000298275.1 Orycteropus afer afer | reverse complement strand
GTTGGATTAACAAAATCTCTGACCCTCCACAGAATAGGCTGAAGGTGTTGGTGACCCAAACTGTGCTTGGCGAGCAGGTCATCCGGGTCCCCGGCAGGGCTGTGGCTCTCGCCATCGACCCGTCTCTTGCACTGGAGCCACGTCAGCCTGCCTGTGTCCCACGGAGGCATCAGCTTCCCCATAACCCTACAAAATGGGATGTGGTCCACGGAACGAGGACTCCATAAGGACTTCAAGAAGAGAATCATTAGAAGTTTTCTATCAAAGTATTCTGGGGAGACAACTGCACAATATTAGCCAAAAGAGCTGAGCAATCTAAACAGTAATGCAGTCTGACTACCTGCTGCATTTTAAGGACATTGGCACACACGCGTGCATGTGTGTATATATCTATTATGTATGTGTGCACACACATGTATCTGTATGTGTAATGCAATCTGATTCCTGCTGCACTTTAGGGACATTGGCCCACAGACATGCATGTGTGTATATATGTGTATGTATGTGTGTACACACATGTGTATCTGTGTAATGCAATCTGATTCCTGCTGGATTCTAAAGACAGTGGTATCCACATTCACATGTATGTAATGTGTTTGGTCACACACATTTATTTCAAACCAAAAAACCACAATCACTGCTGTTGAGTTGGATCTGACTCATAGTGAACCCTCCTTGCGTTTCTGAGGCAGTATCACTATAGCAGTAGATTGCCCAATCTTCCTTCAAGAGTGGCTGGTGGGTTTGAACCACCAGCCTTCTGGTTAGCAGTCAAATGCCTTAGGCATTATGCCACCAGAGCTCCTGTTACACATTTATTTATGTATATGATTATTTAAAAATAGACTTGTGTAGAAGTCCAGTCAGAAGACATTTTATAAAAAACTGTCATATAGGAAAACACTGTCAAATTAATGAAAATTTATGTTTAAATAAAATAGTTAACTCATGTATAACGTTAATACTTCTCTTTCCATCTGCAGTTAGTTGAGTGCTAGCCCCATTTGGAAGGATTTCTGGCTTCCCTGATGCCGTGCATGGATCGGCTCACACGGCCTTGCAGCCGTAGCTCAACGCCTGTGATGTGCTGTAAATGTCAGCCTCTGGGCCTGTGTTGATGGCCCCACTCGGAGGGAGTTCTTTGTTTTGTTAATGGGGCAGGATTAGGGTGAGATGTAATCCGAGTTACCACCTTGCTGGATGCTGTGACTCAACCACCCTTAGTTTCCTTGAGAGTATGCTCTGCTTCCAACATGTATGAATGTTCTGCTCCGGATCCTCTATCTGGTTCATCATGATCTGATCTCTGTTTTAAGACTTGAGCCAGTAGCTCGTCCTCTGGCCTGATCCACCAGCTTCTGCTGCCTTGTGATCCAGCAGCCTGTCATCTGAGCAGCCAGTCTGGGATCGTCAGTCCCTGCAACCATGTGAGTGAGAAGAATCTTCCAGACTGATGCCTGACCCAGGGATTTGAGCCTTGCCAGCCTCCAAAACCATGTGAGCCGTTTCCTTGATGGTTCATGAGTTCAGTGAGACTTTGCAGTGAATTATGGAACCCTAAGATGGAAAGCGAATACTGAGAGAAAAAGAAGGAGTTGATATCAGAGATGATGGAGTAGTGTAAGAGTTTGGAAAAGTTGGACATTTGAGACATCTTCGACTTCCACCTCGCAGGGACTAACCTTGTGCTGATCCTTCTAAAAGAAATTACTCGTGCAGCTGGGCCAACCAAGGCTGTCCTCAGTTCTCTCAGCTGCATCCCCCATGCAAGTCCACTGCAGCCTGCTTCACTCTGTCGTGTACGTACTCACTAGACGGCCTGCCTTTCCAGCGTCAGGGGTATGACAGCTCTGTGCAGCATCACTTTCTGCTACAGACAGGTGTGGCCTGCTGTGTTACCTGCCTGACTTGGGATGCTTCCTCGTCTTGAACCCATGGCCTGATGCATTGCAGTGAAAACTGGATGAACCTTCATAAGCATGCAGTAAGCAACTCTTGCTAAGAACTCTACATATAATTGACAGAAGAGCCATCCTAGGTATGCAGTAAGCTGCTACTGCTAGGAGCTCCACATGTGGTTGACGCAGGAAAGTTCATCATATATGTTGCTGTTTGGTACTGTTGGGTCAGTTCTGACTCAGCAACCCGTGTAGAGCAGAACAAAATACTACCTGTTCCACCCCATCCTCACAGTCATGGCTGTTTGAACCCATTGTTGCAGCCACTGTGTCAACCCATCTAACTGAAGATCTTCCTCTTTTCCGCTGACCTTTCCAAAGCATGATGTCCTTCTGCAGGGACTCTTCCATCTCAATAACATGTCCAAAGTCCGTGAGATGAAGTCTTGCCTTCTGTGCTGCTAAGAACGTTCTGCCTGTGCTTCTTCCAAGACAGATCCATTCGTTTGTCTGTTACTAGTTTCCATCAGGTGTCTCTGATTCCTGGTGACCCCTTGTACCTAGAACATTGCCCAGTCCTGCACCACCTTCACAATGGTTGGCATGTTGGAGTCCACTGTTGTGGCGATTCCATCAGTACATCTCTTGGAGGGCTTCCCTTATTTTCCCTGACCCTCCACTTTACCGAACCTGATGCCCTTTTCTGTGATTATTCCTTCCTGATGGTGTATCCAAAGTAAGTGAGCTGAAGCCTTGCCAGTTTCACTTCTTAGGCGCATTCTGGCTGTACTTACTCAAAGACTAATGTCTTACAAACTTTTACTAAAGCACTCATTCCTCAACACTTAGAAAAGGTCACACTGACCATTGAAACAGCCCTACACACTTTTGTAATGTTGTAGACACTCAACTCACATTAAAAATTAAGAAAAAGTCTCTGACTCATAGTGAACCCCTTTGAGTTTCCAAGGCTGTAAATCTTTATGGAGGTAGATTGCCCAATCTCCCTTCTGTGGAGTGGTTGGTGGATTTGAACTGCGAACCTTCTGACTGGCAGTCAAGTGCCTTAGCCACTACACCACCAGAGCTCCTGGTTAAGCTTTATTTAAACACTGGATTTTCATGAGCTGTGTAAACCAAAGTTTCTTTCCCACCAACCCTCTGGCACAGATATTTCCTAGTTTCTTATATTCGTTCCATATGGTCACCTTTGGCCTGACGAAGCAGGAAGTAGCTTCTGTGATAGTTTAATGGGATCCCATCAAAAAGTTCCATTTTGTTATTCTTTTGCGTGAAAATCAGTGTTAGCCAGTGCCTCTGCTCAGCCTTCCTGTGGAGAATCTTTTATCTCTGTTGTCTGTGCTCAGTGTACTCGGTGTCTGACCATATACCAGATCTGTGAAGTCTAGTCCTCCTGGTATTGATTCAGTTGGATTTATTTCCTGGTAAACACAGATGAGTTCAGGCTCAGTCACCCCTTTCATTAACCATTTGTTTCCCCTTCATCTCACCCCAGGTATAGATTCAAGTATGAATTTCCTGTTAGTTAATAACAATGTTTGTGGAAGCATCATTCAGTCCACTCACCCATATTGTTGTGCTTTGTAGCAATAATTACTTCTAATCCTTACTCTTATTTACTGTTTCAATATTCCCCAAATAGAGGGTGGCCCAAAAAAGATTTACAGCAACTGTCCTTAACAGTGGTCATAATTCAGTGCAGTTTAATAAACTAGGAAATGGGGAATCCATTCACAGTACAACTCGGAAGACAAAGCAAAGTAAAAGAAGGTGAGAATCCAGACGTATTATAGGGGTTGTGGTTGTTGTTGTTGTTATGTGCCGTTGAGTCAAACCCGACTCACAGCGACCCCTCCTTGGGTTTCTGAGGCAGTATCACTACAGAAGTAGGATTGCCCAACCTTCCTTCCGAGGAGTGGCTGGTGGGTTTGAACCACCAGCCGTCTGGTTAGCAAGCGTCTTAGCCATTATGCTACCAGAGCTCCCGTATTATAGGGGAGAAGGGGTCTTTTCAAGAGTTTATCAGATAATCTGATACGAGCAGATGGAGAGAATGAAAATACTCTGCATTGATGAAAATACCACTGAGCTGGCTTTTATGTCCTTTGAGTTTACATCTCAAAATGTGGCCCTTCATTGGTATGTGCAGCAGTTAAGGTCATGTGTCAGCTTGTGCGGCAGTTAAGATGGTGGTCATCTTGGCTGGGCCGTGGTTTTGGGTGGCTGGGCGGCTGGATGTAGTCATTCCGCATGATGAGACTGTAATCCCCTCCATGGTGGAATCTGCTGTGAGTACCTAATCAGTTGAAGGGGAGTTGCTTTTGGGGAATGGCCTGCTTCCAGTATATATGGCAATGCTTTTAGAAAGGTCTCTACCTTTTTGGCTGAGTCTTCATCTCCAGTTTGTGGACTTGAAACAGTGGCCTGCTGTGTTACCTGCCTGACTTGGGATGCTTCCTGGTCTTGAACCAGTGGCCTGATGCATTGCCTACTGATCTTGGGATTGTGCCATTTTATCTGCAGACCTGGGATTTGTCAGCCCAGCAGCCAGCAGCTGCCTGAGTGAAGAGAAGCCTCCAGCTTCAGTGGGCCTGGAACAAGAGGCAGAGCTGAAGTCCAGGCTAGGGGGCCTTCATCCAGCCCCTAGAGCCAGCACTCTGAATTGGGCTTCTAGCCTCTTAAACTGTAAGAGAATAAATTCTTCTTCGGTAAAGTCATCCACTTGCATGTCTGTTATAGCAGCATTAGAGAATTAAGACGATGTGTTCATGAGTATATGTAAAAGTGTAGAGCCAATACCACCATACCACTGAATGGAGTGACTGTAGAAACAGCCCACAAAAGATGGCTTTTAGGATGGATAGATACGGGGTAGTTTGGTGGATTTACATTCCTAGATGTTGAAGGTGTTTAAGTCTTTCCAGAAGTTAACCAAACAGAACAGTGTTTTACCATGACATGACATGAGTGTGGTGAAGAGACACCTCAGTGGGAAGGTTGGGACACGAGCTCAAAATCTAATGGCCTTTGACCCATCTCTGCCACTGAGAAGTATACATGTGTAATGTGTAATGGTGTGTAATGTTATTCTGCTCAGTGTGTTCACCTGCAGAGTGAGGATAGTAATATGCTCACTTTCTCAAGTCTGTGTTGGCGCCCTGGCTCCGCCATCCCACAAAGTAGGGGGCCTACAAGTGCAGAAATGGCCTGGTGTTTGTGAGTGGGAATTCCGTGTGTTGGCAGGACCATGATCCCTCTGAAGGCTCCAGGATACTTCCTCATCTCTCGGCTTCTGGTGGCCCCAGGTGTCCCTAGGTTTGTGGCTGCAGCATCTCCCCTTGTCATCACATGGTGTTTCCGTTACCTAGTGACACTCTGACAGGAATATACCACAAATGGATGGCTTGAACAAACAGGAGTTTATTCTCTTACAATTTTGGAGGCTAGAAGCCCAAATTCAAAGTGCTAGGCTCTAGAGGCTGGGTGAAAGCCCCTCAACCTTGGGTTTCAGCTCTGTCTCCTGCTCCTGGCCGACTGAAGCTGGAGGCTTTCTTCACTCAGGCAACTGTTAGCTGCTGAGGCTGGCAAACTCATGGTCGACAATTAAAAAGGCACAGTCCTGATATTACCAAGCAACGTGGTAGTCTGCTAATTCCAGCCCAGAAAGTGTCCCAAGATCCGGAGGGCATGGCAGGCTGCTGAGCAATGACTTGGCTACATGCAGTGTTGAAGCATGCCGTAAGCTAGAGACCTTGCTCAAAGCTGCTGCTTCCATACCGAGGGCCGACCACACCCCTGAAGCTCTGCAATAGATTCCACTGTGGAGTTAGTTACCAGTGTCACATGGGGAATAAGTACAGCCAGCAGCCCAGCCACTCAACCAGGCCCAGCCAAGTTGACAGCAACCTTACCTACCACACATGGCATCTTCCCTTTGTGTGTCTGTGTCTTTCTCCTCTTTTATCAGACACCACTCAGATGGGTCCACCCTGCTTTGCATGACCTCATGTTAACTGGTAACATCTTCAAAGACCCTGTTTCCTCCAGGTGCCCTCTGGAGGGAGAAAGCATGCTGACTTCCCTGTCTCCCCTCCCCAGAGCCTGGAGTCTCCTTTCCAATTCGGAGTAAACTGTTAACTGCTCACTATACTTTCATGTTACTCACCCTTTGACCAGCGCTGAACTCCCCCTGCAGGCCACCTGTCCTGTGCAGGTGTTTCCACCGTGGGAGGCTTGTCTTTGCAGCCACTGTCCGTGGACTGGGTTCTGCCCAGGTCCAGTCTGGCCAGCAGCAAAGCAGGGATCGTGCTTACATTCCTAACAGCTCTTTGTTTCACGACATGTTTGCCCAAAAAGGCAAAGATGCATGTTTAACGTCTGACGTGGTGGTTTAAGTTCCATTCATCTCGGTTCCAGCTCCTGGTGCCCCACATGCAGGAGGGCATTATTCCCACATCTGATCCGTCTCTGGAAACACTCAGATGGTTTGCTCCTTAACAGGAAATCCTTTGGGTTCCTTCTTTTGTGGGAACTCGTATTCCGGTGTCTTCTTTTTTCTTGGTTTTGCAGAACTAAGTGGTTCCAGCTTTGTTTTCACTGTTGCATGGACATTATGGTACAGTCTGATACACAGTTTGCTGTAACAGAATAACACTCATGCCTAAAACCATTATGTTTGTCCTGAGTTGCTGAGATTTGATGGGGCAGGTAGGGACAGATGTTGCTTCACAGGGTAAGGACAGAGCAAGTCCATCTTGACCCAAAGTCTTCATCAGTCTTGGGGGCAGAGCTCCATGGGGTTCTCAAGGCTGTAACCTTGGGCTCTGGTGGTACAGTGGCTAAGGCCTTCAGCTGCTAACCAAAAGGTCAGTGGTTTGAATGCAGTAGCTGCTCTGGGTGGCGTGGCGCCTGAGGCTAACCAGAAGGCTGGCAGTTCAAACCCCCAGTCACTCCTTGGAAGGAAGTTTGGGCAGTTTACTTCTGTAGAGATACCACCTCAGAAACCCAAGGAGGGGTGATTATGAGTTGAATTGACTGGATGGCAGTGAGTTTGGTTTTTTTGTTGGTTTAACTGCTCTGTGGAGAAAGATGAGGCAGTTTGCTTCCATAAAGGTTATAGCCTGTGGGGCAGTTCCACTCTGCCCTCTAGGGGCGCTGTGAGTTGGAATCAATCCACTGGCAGTTGAATTGGTTTGGGCTTTGCTTCCATAAAGATTGCAGCTTTGGAAACCCTGTAGGGCAGTTTTACTCTGTCCTATAGAGATGCTGTGAGTAATAATTGACTCAATGGAATTGTTTTTTTAATCTTACAGAAGTAGATAGCCAGACCTTTCTTCTGTGGCACTTCTGAATGGGTTCCAGCCACCAACCTTTAGGTTAGTAGTCAAGGGCAAAGCACCACCCATGTGTCTCGGGGGCTCACTCAGTCTTCAGTGGCAAGGATGGATGTGACTGTCTCACCACGTATCTGGGCCACTCTCCCGGGACTCTCTGTGCTGTAGCCCACACCTGAGTGTAAGCCCCAATCACGCTGGTCTTAGTCAACCTCCTTGTCTCTCTCCCTCACCCTGGTTTCTGAACTCCTTTTCCTGGCCTCTGTCTTTCCAACATTTCTTCCCAGCGTGAGGAAATTAAGAGGTGGGATCTTGGTGCATCTGGTCTATGTTGGCAGCTAGAATGCAGGATGCCCAGTGCGATGTGAACTTCAGGTGGAGGCCACATAGGGTTGTAACTGCTCTCTGTCCAAGGCCTTGTGGATCTGGCGTCTCTGGTCCACACTCTAATGGTTGAAACCCCTTTATGAAGCTTTTCACATATTTTATTTCTTCTTCCCACATAAACTGCAACGTCCTCTGTGATTTGGAGTTGTTTTCCAGATTCTTCCATGACCTTGTATGTTTTTCTTCATTGACTCTGCTGCCTCTTTACATTGTCACCAGGGTCGTCATGGCTCACAGTGTCCCCAGTGTCACCGGGGCTCACAGTGTCCTCAGTGCTATCCTCACGGTGATGTCCTCACAGTGTCCTCAGTGATGTCCTCACAGTGTCCTCAGTGATGTCCTCACAGTGATATCCTCACAGTGTCCTCAGTGATATCCTCACAGTGTCCTCAGTGCTATCCTCACAGTGATGTCCTCACAGTGTCCTCAGTGATGTCCTCACAGTGTCCTCAGTTACATCCTTGCATTGTCATCAATGTCATCATGGCTCACAGTGTCACCAGTGTCATCAGTGGCGCCATGGCTCACAGTGTCCTCAGTGATGTCCTTATATTTTCACCAGTGTCATCGTGGCTCACAGTGTCACCAGCGTCACCATGGCTCATGGTGTCATCAGTGATGTCCTCACAATGTCCCCAGTGTCACCAGGGCTCATGGTGTTATGGTGATATCCTCAGTGCCCTCAGGGATATCCTTGCATTGTGACCAATGTCATCATGGCTCATAGTATCACCAGTGTCATCAGTGGCACCATGGCTCAGAGTGTCCTCAGTGACATCCTTCCATTGTCACCAGTATCATCATGGCTCATGGTGTCCCCAGTGTCATCAGTGGCATCGTGGCTCATAATGTTATCACCGACATCCTTACCTTGTCATCAGTGGCACCATGGCACACAGTGTCCTCAGTGACATCCTTCCATTGTCACCAGTATCATCATGGCTCATGGTGCCCCCAGTGTCATCAGTGGCATCGTGGCTCATAATGTCATCACCGACATCCTTACCTTGTCATCAGTGGCACCATGGCACACGGTGTCCTCAGTGACATCCTTGCATTGTCACCAATGTCATCATGGCTCACAGTGTCACCAGTGCCATCAGTGTTACTGTGGCTCACGCTGTCCCCAGTGATGTCCTTATAGTGTCATCAGTGGCACCATGGCTCACAGTGTCATCAGTGATGTCCTTACATTGTCCCCAGTGTCACCGTGGCTCACAGTGTCACCAGTGCCATCAGTGTCACCGTGGCTCACGCTGTCCCCAGTGATGTCCTTATAGTGTCATCAGTGTCACCATGTCTCATGGTGTCATCAGTGACATCGTGGCTTACCCAAGGCCTTGGTGCTTTTTCCCCATCTCAATGTCTTTATTTCATCATACGTATCTTCTTGTGTAAAAGAATGGTTCTAGATGGCCATTGTTATGTATCCTCTATAACTGGGTGGCCCAAGTTAACATAGGAAATCTCGAATCTATAGTGACTGAGTGGTTTGGTTCTCTAGTGCTGTTGTAACAGATACACCCCGAGTGGATGGCTTGAACAGAGAGGATTTACTCTGTTACAGTTTAGGAGACTAGAACTCTGAGTTCAAAGTGCCAGCTCTAGAAGCTGGATGAAGGCCTCTCAATCTTGGGCTTCAGCTCTGCCTCTTGCTCCCAGCCCACTGGAGCTGTTGGCCTGTCTTCGCTCGGCAGTTGCTGGATGCTGAGGCTGACAAACCCAAGATTGACAAGTGAAATGGCATAGACCCAAGATTAGCAAGCAACACGGCAGGCCACTATTTCAAGTCAAGAAACAGTTCCAAGATTAGGAGACAACATGGCAGGACACTCACTGATGACTTGGCCAAATGCAGGATCCAGATGGGCCAAAAAGCTGCAGAGACCCTTCTCAAAGTGTCTTTTTATATACCGGAAGAAGATCTCATCCCTCAGGCAGCTACTCAGCTGCTCATGGCAGATTCCACTTTGGAGCTGATTTCCAGTCTCCGATGATGAGGAATAACTACATCCAGCTGCCCAGTGACTCAAATCCAGGCCCAGCCAAGTTGACCCACAACCTTAACTACCACACCTAGGGTCCTCATTGTACTGACAAGCTTTGCCTCTGCAAAGTTGAGGTTCCTCAGGGACAATCTCATTGTTCCCTTGTGCACATCCAGAATTCTGGATGAACGCCATGTCTGTTTCATTCTTGCTAAGTGTCCACTTCCAGTAAACCAGTTGTCTTCAAGTAGACGCTGACTTGTGGTGGCCCTATATGTGTGTCAGAGTAGAACTTTGTCCGTGGAGTTTTCAGAGGCTGCGTTTTCAGAGGCTGCGTTTTCAGAAGAAGATTACTGGGCCCTCTTCTGAGGCACTTCTGGGTAGACTTGATTTTCTGACCTTTTGTTATCAACAAGTGTGTTTACAGTTTGCTCCACCCAGAGGCCCCAAAGACCCCTGGTGATGCCCCCTGGAACCCATGGAGCCATGAAGGAAAGGTCACTGTGATGTCTGTCTGGTAGATGTTCCAGCTTCCCCATTTCCCAGATGGCTTTGCAAAGACTATTGCCCATTTGAAAAGAGTGACACCTGATAATTTTGCAGCTCAAACTCAAAAGGGCTTTGAGCTCTCTCTGGATCACAGAGACTTCAGGTGTTCCATTGGCTGTTACTGTTCTCCTTCCCTGAGATCCCGAACAAATATGTGTTAAGTCTCACTGCCAGACTCCATTCTGGGCCCGGGAGACACAGCAGTGAGCAAGGCACTGAGATGGGTCCTCCTGGGTTGCAGGACATCCACCAGCAGGTGTGATACCTACGTGGGCTGTGGACGGCAAAAGTAGCTTTTGTTTTATTTTTTTGAATGTAGATCAGAGAAGGTCTCTCTGAGGGACAAAGCTGAGCAAAGGCCTGAGTGAAGAGAGCTCCGTTTTGTGGGATCAGACTTTCCCAGTCACGCCCTCCACCGGTACTCCTGTAACGTCATTTATTGAAGAGGGATCCCATGGATTGTGTTCCCTGGTGGAGGACACCTCTCTGCTTGTTTCAGTGAGCCCCCAGAAGGAAGTCACCGCAGAGTGGGCAAACACCAGCAGCATAGAAAACCTTTTTGTTTTGTGTTTTTATTCATGTCATCTGTCAAAGGAAAGATAATGGAGAAATATTTTAAGTTTCACTTAATATTACCACCACAGGATGTTTTTCATTGAATATGGGAAATACACTTGTGATTCACTTGAATAAATTTATAGTTTAAGAGACTTGTTTAGCTTTCTGTGTATTTAAGTTCATTCCAAACATGAGCTTGTCACCCTAGAACCTGAGGTATTGACTTTGGGGCAGGAGTTAACCTTTTTTTTTTTTTTTTAATTCCCATTGGAAGCACTGGATTGTGAGGTATTGACTTTGGGGCAGGAGTTAACCTTTTTTTTTTTTTTTTAATTCCCATTGGAAGCACTGGATTGAAACGCCATAATCTTGTCTGGACTATCTTTTATTTCATGTATCAGGAAAGACTTAATTGCGCTCTGTCGAGTTCCTGACTCTAAAAATGGTAGCAATTTTTATTCCAAAGAAATATCATTACCCTGCTCAGAAAAGGGGGACACAACTGGCTTTATTTGAAAATTACAATTACAGTCGTATATTGGCAGCACACATGAATGATTTCAACGTCCAGTTACGATGGAAACAGCCTGCAGAGAGAGAAATGTGTGTGGCTGAGGCTCCTGCACCCAGAAGAGTGAGTGCTGTTCGCTGAAGTCTTTGTTTAGTTGTTGTGGGATGCTGAGAAGTGAGGCCCTAGCTCGAGTACTTACCCAGGAGACCATGGGATGCGCATGAACTCGGGGACTCAGGGAGAAGGGCAAGCTCCCCAGCTGGGCAAGCATCACACCCACTCCCTCCTGGCCTGGATCGGCAGTGGGGAGGACGACCTTGAGCCTCAGCACCGAGGGCAAGAGAGCCGTGGCCTCCTCAGACACCACGTTGCTGCTGCCACTGTTGTCCCTTGTCGGCTGGACGCCTTCACACAGTGACCCTGCAGGGTTCTCTAGGCTGATCTTTGTGGAAGCAGTGCATCAGGCCTGTCTTTGGTGATCTGGCAGCCTGGTAGCTGAGCCCAAGCCATGTGCATTTTCTGGGGCATGCCAGCAGCGTAGCTGATGACATGTGCTGGGGACAGAGCCTAAAGTGGACTGAAGACTTGGTGTAAGAAGTTAGGCCATCAGACTGTGGGGTGAATCTAGCGAAAACACCAGGAGAAGTGAGAAAGTCTCAGGGCACCTCCCAGGTTGGCAGCCACAGATCGGCCATGGGGACAGGAGGGGTGCCGAGTGGGGTGGGAGGGACAAAGAGCGCTATGCTGTGGGGTCCAGCTCTGAACGAGAAGGTGGTGTGCAGCCTCACAGCCATGTGTGGTGACACCAGTGAGGAAGGTTGGTTGGGACTGATGTCCCTGGAGCTGCACTGGGGGTGGGGCTGCCACATCTGGGGGCTTAAATCCACATCTGTTCTATCCCAGCACTGGAAGCCGGAGTGATTTCATACCACTGTGGGCGGTGCTCCGTCGGGACACCTGGGGAGGGTCCTTTCTTGACCCTTCCAGCTTCTGGGGGCCCCAGGCTTCCTGGACATGTGGCCGTATCACTCTGCTCTCCACCTGTGTCCTGGTGGGGCTTCCTCCCTCTCTGTCTGTCTCTCTGGGTCTCTCTTTCCTGAGGGCAGCACTCACGTGGGATTGGGATCTGCCCTACTTCATCCAGTGGACCTCGTTCACATTCACAGGTATAGGGGTGAGGACCTCAGCATGGCTTTGGGGACAGAGTTCAGTCGTAGCAGGTGGCTTGTGGGAAATGGTTTACTGCAATGGTGGTGTTGCTCAGAGACTGGGAAGCCCCTCCAGCTTGTACAAGTGGGCTGTGCAAGCCTACCAGGCGGCAGGTCCAAGTTAACGTCCAGGCTCCAAGGACCCTGTGGGCCTGCCTGGCCCAGTTTCTCAGATCCCCACTGACCAGGATCTGGCTGGCCAGCGCGCAGCACCAGCATCTGTCAGCAGGGCCCGAGCAGTGCCCAGGCAGCAGCCCGAGCAGCCTGGGAGGTCTTCCAGGAGCCCCTGGCTTAGTCCTCTTCTCTCACAGTAGTCAAGACCACTGACAATCCCAGAGGCAGGAGAGGTGCCTGGTTCCAGGGTCACCTCTCAGGTACCAGAGCAGCGGCATCACCCTGGCTGTCTTCCTATATTCATATTCACTCCAGACACAATCAACGAAAACAACACAACGTGGCAGATGGAAGCACCGCAGTGTGGGACTCTGATTCTGGGTGTGCAGGGGCCACCATGGGCTCCAGGCTGCAGGAGGGGCATGTGCAGATGCACGGAGAAGGTGTGTCCCTGGTGGGACAGTCGGGCTCAGTGGCAGTGGGAGAGCAGGGCCACCTCACCTGGATTTCATACCCTGCGTTTCATAGTGGAACAGCATTTCCTTCTGTTCTCCCTGAAGTTGCTGTGAGTTGGAAACAACTCCATGGCATCAACAATGACAATAACAAGTGTGATGGGGAGCACTTGCAGAAGTGTGAACCCCCCAGAAATCTAAATCTGAACTCAGGTGTGGGGTCCAGCAATGACGGGGTGTGGCGCAACTGGGCCTCAGAGCTGTATTGATGGCAAACCCGAGGCCAGATGCGCCCGAGCCTAGCTTTACAACGGCCCCCCACCCCCACGATGAGCAGGGATGCTCAGAGGCAGGCGGGGCTGGCTTTTAACTCTTAAATGGAGAGAATAAGCCAGCAATGACCAGCAATGATTGCCTTCCGGGTGCCCCCAGTGAGTCCTTCAAGCACGGTTGCTCAGCTGTGGCTGCATGTTAGAACCACTGGGATGTCTTTAAGGTCCCAGTGCCCAGGCGACAGATGACCCAAGTGTCAGCACATTAGAAAGCCCTCAGGTGATACCACGGTGGGGGCCACAGCCTTGATGCGAACACCCCAGCTCTGGCTGTGCATGAAGATCCCCCCGCTGCTTCTGAAACAGGCCCCGGGGTTGACTCACAAGGTGCCCGGTATTGCTGAGCACTTGCGTTTCCTCCTGCAGCAAGGTTCCTTCTGAGGCCCGAAGCTCTCGGGGAGCTCTCTGTGTTTGCTCTGGCCAGTGGCATGGGGGGACGGGACAGCAACAACACAGAAGCCTGGCTGCCACCCTGGACCACTCCTCTATTGCATGTTTATGGCTGTGGTCAGAGAAGAGGAGCCCTGGTGGTACAGTGGTTAAAGCACTAGGCTGCTAACCCAAAGGTCGGCAGTTTGAAGCCACCAAGTGCTTGCAGGAGAAAGATGAGGCAGTTGGCTTCCATAAAGATGGACAGCCTTGGAAACCGTATGGGGCAATTCTGCTCTGTCCTGTAGGAGTGTGGTGAGTTAGAATCAACTAGATGGCAGTGGGTTTGCTTTGGGCCTTTCTTCCATAAATATTGATAACCTTGGAAACCTTATGGGGGTATTTCTCCTCTGTTCAGTGGGCTCTCTATCAGTCAGAATCAACTCAGTGGCACTGGGTTTGGTTTGGTCAGAAAAGTGAACTTTTACTGTGCATGGCTTTCACATGATGTTTTAAGTTTGGGAGAAAATGAAAAATTAATTGATCCACATTTGGTAATGCAACAGTAGTGAGCAGAAAGTATTACTAAAACTGTAGGTTATGAAGGAGTTTACCACTTGATCTCTAAATTTGCAAGTTCGAGCCCCTTGCTCACCTAGAATCTTATAATGCTGGGCAATGATTCTGGAAGGTTTTGATGAATCATCAGATAGGCAAGCATCTGCTCGAATAAAAATGATTGGTGGTTTCCTGGGAAAGCAGGGGATGACTAGGAGTGGTCATTAACCTCAAGGTGGAAGTCAGGGCTGTAGTGTGTTGCGATAACTATGTGTCATAGCTAACCTTCTCGTCATTCTCTACACAAAGAATGTTTTTGAGTGCCTACTGTGAGCAGGGTGCTGTGACAAGGTTTTGCTAGAAAACAGCCTTTTCTTCAGCCCTCAGTTGCAAAAGGACTTCAGCGAGGTTCAGAGCAGAGCAGTGGAAACAGATGTGACATCTTAAAGAAATGTCTGACTGATGTTTCAGTTTCAGGCTGAACTGTCTAAGACACTGCAGTGATTTCACATGGAGAGAAGATCAGGGTGGGACTGACAGAGGGTCAAACTTCCAGCATCAGAAGGCATTCGGGATCAAATTGCATCACCCTAATGATCTGTTGAAGTCTGAGCCCTGTTCCCGTGAAAGTGACCCAGACGGGGGAAACCGAGTCTGTCTTTGAAGATGTTATCAGTTAACATGCGGTTAGACCCTAGTAGGGTGGGTCCTTGTCCTGTATGGCTGGTGTCCTATAAAACAGAAGAGACATGGACAGAGGCACATGCAGGGGACGGTGCCGTGTGAAGATGTACCTACAGGCCAAGGACCGCCCGCAGCCACCAGAAGCCGGGCAAGAGGCAGGGAGCAGCGCCTCCCAAAGCCCTGGGGGGATCGACAGGGCTGATACCCCGATCTGGACTTGCAGCCCCCGGAACTGCAAAACAATAGCTTTCTGCTCTCTAAAGACCCAACTTTGTAGCATTCTGTTGTGGCAGCCTGAGGACTGAGAAGGGAACCAGCTAATTAGCAGTAACTTTCTGTAGTCACTGTGCACATAAGAACAGAGCTAGGAAATTAGCTTGCCATCGTTGTAAGAGTTGGTTAAGTACAAGAAGCAGCCTCTGACTACAGGGATTAGAAGTCTCACTGCCATTGACTCAATTCTGACTCATAGCAACCCACATTGGGTGTCCAAGACAGTAAATCTTTACGGAAGTAGATTACCCCATCTTCCTTCCATAGAGTGGCTGGTGGGTTTGAACCACCAACCTTCTGATTAGCAAGCAGTCAAATGCCTTAGACACTACTCCAATAGGTGATATTAAAGATAAAACAAAATTCTCCTCGCCTGCCTGTAAGCGTAGTTCACCCCTCTGAAGGAAGCACATAAACCTAATTATAGCTGCATCTCAGTAGTGCACAGGAAGTATCTCTCTTTGGATCAGATGAAAGGCCGTGGATTAGTGTCTTGGGGCTGCTGTAACAAAGTACCACAGGCTGGTAGCTCATCAGAGCAGAGATGTCTGTCTCACAGTCCTGGAGGCTGAGCATCCAAGATTAGGGTATGGGCCATGTAGGTTCCTTCTGGGACCCTGGGGGCCTTTTCATGCCTCCCTCCCAGCTTCTGGTAGATGTGTACGTTCCTTGGCTTTTTGATGTGTCTTCACGTGGTATCCTTCCTTGTCCCTCTGCTTGACTCCTTTTCTTACAGCAATACCGGTTTATATAAGATCAGGGCCAACCTTCATCCAGTATGGCCTAATGCTAACTGATCACACCTTCAGACATGCTACTTCAGACAGGGCCATGTTCACAGGTAGAGGGGATGTGGTTTCTGTATGTCTTTCAGGGGGACAACATTCAATCCATAACAGATTGCCATGAACTTATGTATGACAGTAAGAGGTGGTCAGGTGAGGCTGTGTTATGTTTTTCAGCAGCTCTTCCTCTCTTTCACTTTGAGGCTGCCGCACTGAGTGGTGAGTCCACTGAGGGGCTACAGGTTGTTGCCTCTAGAAATCATCCATTGAGAGTTATTCGGCTTCTGAGCCACATATCTGCGTCCTTTGGTGTTGAAATGTGTCCCCCATCTCATGTTCCCATCACTCTAAACATTTGAAAAACCAGTTTCTCTCTTTGGGGAATCACTTTGAATATGATGAGAAACAATTTGCAGAGTAAGACAGTGAGACATATGGGGAGACATCACTCATCATCTAGGGAAACTGAGACATCTGTGATTCAAAAGGATTGTTTGGTGTCTTTGCTGCAGTCACTGGAAGACACTGGATTCCAATCTAGCGCCATGGACACAAACAGTGGATATGCTGTCTGTGACCAACACTGTATGACAGTGACAGACATGTGGAGTGGGCTTTCTCTGGTTTCAGCTCAGACAAGGTTAAAGATAATAGGGGCAAGAGGAGTAGAAGCATGAGTGAGAGTCCCACCAGGTAGACCCCACGCTGAATGGTGAGAGTCTTGCCAGGTAGACCCTACACCAAATGGGTGAGAATCCCGTATACCCCACACTGAATGAGTAAGAGTCCCGCCAGGAAGACCCCACACTGAGCTGGAGTCTGCTACACCTTCATTTCGTAACATGAGGCTCCCAGGAAAATGCTGTTATACAGAGGTGTAAAACAGGGTTTTACGATTACATACATATTTATTCTCTTGTTGTTGGCGTATGCCATCAAGGCACCTCCTACTCGTGGCAGTCTGTGTATAAAGAAGGAGGCATTGCCTGGTCCTGCACCCTCCTCACAGCTGTTGGCATGTTTGGGTCCACTGTTGTGCCCGTCCGTGTCATGGACAGTCACCCTGTTTGCACTGACCCTCCATTTTACCGGCCATAATGTTGTCTTCTAGCTATTGGTCTTTCCTCATGATATGTACAGAGTAAGGGAGCTAGCTGAAGTCTTGTCATCTTTGATTCCAAGGAAAGTAGAAGGTACTTCTTAGGCAACTTCAGAAACCAAATACTTATTGTGATGGGGTTTTTAGATTCTTTCTCCTCTGGGTAAAACTTGGAATAGATGGGGAAATTGGGTAATAGTCTAAGTTGGGGTATTTTAAGCAGTGGGGTTGTGCCTAGAGGGTGTGAATGGGCATAGTAGAGCTGTAGGAGGGAGGAGTCACTTCACCTTCTGGTTCTGTGGGACCGTGTCCAGCACACAGGCAGACACAGTCCAGCACACCTGCATCTGGCAGGTGTTTGAAGGGCCTGTGGTAGCTGCAGTGGGGTTCTCAGGACCCTCACAGGAACTCATGACAGTGCAGAGTACCTGGCTCTCAGACCGGATGGGAACTTGTGATAGTGCTGAGCCATGCCACAGACCTCAGGACACTCTTGGGAACCTGTAACAGTGCAGAGTCACATTATAGCTCTCCAGATCCTCAAAGGGACATGTGATGGCACCAAGTCGCACCTCGTAGGAGTTTTCTCAGCTGCTGTAACAAAAAACACAAACCAGGTGCTTTGGAGAACATTCATTCATCTTCTTACAGCTCTGGGGCCCAGGAGTTCTTGATCACAGTGTTGCTTGTTTTAGTTCTCTAGTGCTGCTGTAACAAAAATACCACAATTGTTCCCTTCAACAAACGGATTTATTCTCTTACAGTTTAGAAGACTTGTTATGTGCCGTCGAGTTGGACCCGACTCATAGTGACCCCTCCTTGGGTTTCTGAGGCAGTGTCACTATGGAAGTAGATTGCCCATCTTCCTTCCAAGGAGTGGCTGGTGGGTTTGAACCGCCAGCCTTCTGGTTAGCTATCAAGTGCCTTAGGCACTATGCTACCAGAGCTCCAGTTTAGAAGACTAGAAGTCCAAATTCAGAATGCTGGCTCAAAGGGAAGACTAGGGTAGAAGTCTGAGTTCAGAGTGCTGGCTGTAGGGGTGTAAGGTTGGGTTGCCAATGCCGAGAGGAACCAGGCCAGAGAAATAGAAAAGGAGAATTTATTTAAGAGATGCAGGCATCAAAGCAAATGGGCTGACTCTCTGCACTAGAGAGACCAGCAGTGATTGTCTCAGTTAGGGTCCTTTTTATCCTTCTTTCTGGATGCCTCATTTCTTTGTCTCAGGGTTTAAGACCTCAAAGGGGTTAGTCAGTCAAGTCCAGTAATCAGCCTGCTCCTTCCTTTCAGTCATGGTACCCCAGTAAGATAACTTTTTACAAGAGTCAGACATTAGTCATTAACTATTTTCAGGAGTCTGATAGTGTAGAATTTTGTTTTTTTTACATTTGCTTTGTAACATTCCATTTTGGCTGAGGGTAAGTTATTGTGAGGTTTGATTTTATTAACACTTTGGGTGGAAGCCCCTTGACCTTGAGTTCCAGCTCTGCCTTCCAGGCCCACTGGAGCAAGCTGGAGGCTTCTCTTGATTCGTGTAGCTGCTGACTGCTGAGGCTAATGAATCCAAGATGACAGGCAAAATGGAAAATTTTTGACTCACAGGCTGTGAAGGCAACAATCTCAAGATTGGTAGGAAACACAGCAGGCCGTGGTTCAAGTCCAGAAAGTGGAGATGAAGACTAAACCTAGTGCTAGATCTTTATCATGTATATATATGTACTGGAAGCAGGCCACACCCCAAAGACAACTCTCCTTCAGCTGAGTAACTGCTCATAGCAGATTCTACTGTGAAGGTGATTACACCACATTCATTGTCATCATGCGGAGTAACTACATCCAGCTGCCCAGCCACTTAGAGTCATGACCTAGCCAAGTTGGCACACAACCTTCACTATCACATCTGTGTTGGCTCCCTCTGAGCCTCTAATGGAGAATCTGTTACATGCATTCCCACAGGCTCTCAGGAAGATCCGTCCTTGCCTCTTCAGTTTCTGGTGACTCTGGGCAGTCCTTTGCTCCACATGGCATTCCTCCTTTTCTTCTCTTTTATAAGGACACCAGACATCTGGGATTGGATTAGGACTCTCCCTGTTCAAGTATGACCTCATGTTAGCTGATAACCTCTTCTGAGACCCTGTTTCTAAACACAGTCATGTTCACAGGTGCAGGGTTAGGATTTCAACATGTCTTTTTGGGGGCCATCATTCAATTTTTAACACACTGTTAGCAATATGATGTCCAGCCTGGAGGAGTGAGGCAAGACAGGGCCTAGCATCACTGAGAACATCAGAAGAACCACACATTCACCATGTTCCTCCTGAGCCCTGCTCACTGTCACACACTGTGAGCTGTCTGTGGTGCACAAGCAGCATCTTGAGGCCCAGAAGGCTGAAGAAAAGCCAAGTCTGCAGACAGAGCTCTCAACACCTGCATGGGTGTAGACAGAGGGGAGCCTTGTGCACTGGACCAACAGCTGAGACTCCAGAGGGATAAATCTTGACTGCCCAGAGGGCCCTCTCCCAGGCACCTGAGACCAAGGCTCCCTTGTCCTACCTGGGACTCCACCTGTATGGATGAAAGCAGGCCCTGCCAGCAGGGCTGTGATTACCCAGAAAAAGGTACCCTACTTCTTAATTTTCACTGAACTATTGGAAACTTACCAAGTCATGGAGCAGAGAGCTACCACTTTCTGATTCTCTAGTTGGCCTGTGTGCTATGTCACCCTGGATGGGCTGGCCAGAGTCCCTGCAGAGGGACCTCCACTAGGGTAAAGATTGCCACGTTGCAGGCACCCCATGTATTTGGGTGGTGTGAGACCAGCATCACAAAGAACAAACTCCCTTTAGATACCTCTTCATTCCAGAGAGATTCCACAGCATTCTGTTCACTGGGAAATGTGTGCTTCCAAAAAGGGGATTTTAAAGGCCCATCTACTAATACGGTGAATGAAACGGGACTCTGAGCCTGTTGTTGGATCCCATCATTATTTTTATGGCAGAACGGGGAGCGTGGGAGCAGTTATATCCAGTTGTTTTTTTCATCTGTTTTATTAAGTCATTTTTCATGAGCAAAGTCCAGTGTCTAACCTTGGTTCTTTATTTAAGTTTCTAACTTATCTGTTTCCTCGCATGTGTGTACTCCCATTCTAAGTCTCTGAGCGTTATACAATAGCTATTTAATTTTCCATAGAAAAAGCTATTTAGCACTCAAGCTTGGCATTATGGCTAAATGGCAAAAAGAAGAGATGGCTCAAAATTAAAGCGACTTAGCAGTGCAGATTAATGGCATCAGGGGCTGTGCATCCCATCCATGGACACTTGGCGCTGCGTTTTCAAGTAGAGGATTTTCCGTGGTGTCGTGGCTTCCCTACTCAGCACAATCCTGGGCTCTGGATCATCAGGCCACTAGGAGAAGGCAGAGGGTGAGCATAGAAAGGTCACTTGGGACCTATCTTTATGCAAATCACATGCACATTAGAGATAGGCCGTGCAACCCCCTTGCACGTTAGTCTCCTGTGTGCACTGTGCATGTTATATGCTGATGTACATTGTTTACATGGGGTGTTATATGCAAAAAAAGAGTCAACAGCCAGTGCTTTTCACAGAACTCAATTGATTGTTCCTGTGAATATGTGTACTTTTTTGTTGAATGTATGTCTGTGTGCATTGCATTTCTTGGTAATTCTTCAGAAATCTCATCAAATAAAGCAGGATTAAGCATGGAAATGCAAGATATGGGTAAAAGGGACAGAGAAATGGTTGCTGTCCTCTATGATGTCATTGACTGAGAAGTCAAGGGATCAGCTGTGCATGTGGACTTGACAGCCTGGCCTCCCTGGGTCATGGCTCCTTTCCCTGTCCCCATACATGCCTTGCCTTTCTTTGAAGATCTGAATCATGATTTAAAAAAAAAAAAAAGTTACCATGGAGATGACCCCAACTCCTGGTGAGCCCACGTATGTCAGAGAGAACTGCTGCATATGGTTTGGAGTTGACCTGACTCCTGGTGACCCCGTTTGTGTCAGGGATAACTGTGCTGTGTATGTTCCAGGCTGAATTTTCAGAAGTAGATCACCAGACTTTTCCTCTGAAGTGGCTCCAGATAGATTCAAACCTTCACCATCTCAGTTAGCAGCTGAGCAATGAACCATGCGTGCCACTGGGATTCCAACAGATCACCCTCTCTGTAAAACCTTTTCACCTCCTCTGACCAGGGGGCCCCTTTCTTTGTGAACGCCCATCCCAGGGACTGCATTGCGAGGCTGTGACTTTAGGGGTCTGTCGTGATGGTGTCAGCTCCCCATTTTACTCCCAGCTCTTAGCATCCTGTTTGCATGTTCTTGGATTCACTGGTTCATGGAATGAATGAATGACCATCATGGAATGTGCCTTAACTCTTCATGGCACCCTCCTAGGTTCCCACGTTTTATACCTGTTGTGTGTGTGTGTTTTCAGTTTGTTATTAAGGTCTGGAAGAACAGCTTTGTGACTTACAGTGCTCCATAGGCTGCCCACTGTCTTCAGTTTGGACGGATGAGGTGGCCTCAAAGAGCATGCTGCCACTTTCCTGGGGGAACCTGGGGCCTTTCTGTTCTTGGCAGCATTTTTCAGGGTGGGGGTCAGCATTGGAAAGTACCTCCCTGTGGTCCCCTCCAGTCTCCCCTCTAGTCTGGTACCGATCACCTGCACACACCCTGCCTCAGTCTGCCAAGGCAGATGGCTAAATAAGCATCCAGAAGCTTGGAAACGATGGAATTGTTGTCTAAGAGGCAAAATGATCAAAAGGATAACGTACGTGTGTTCTCAGCAGGGTTTATTGAGGTGTGTGGAACCTGGGACTTTCTACCATGTGGAGGTGGGAGCACCCTGAAAAAAAATACAAGTGTAAGATGAGGTATGAGATTGAGTCTGTATTCAGTAAGAAAGAACTCACCATCATCACTGGAGCTGTTGGTTTGTGCCCCTTCTTTCCAGAGGTCCAATGTAGTGTTTTCCGAAAATGCTTATACAGAAATGCCCAGAGTACCGCCCCCAGCAACATGCCCCCAGGAGCTCCTTCCCTTGAACCTGACTGGCCTCACAGTGATCCGCTCAGGTCCTGAAGGCCATTCCAACACGCGCATCTACAGCATTCTTTCTTTGTACGTTTCTAGAGACACTCGACAGCACCTAACAACATAACAACAAGGATAACTTTAGATGTCGTCGTTGTTGTTGTTAGGCGCTGTTGGGTTGGCTCCAACGCATAGCAAGCCTTTGTACAATAAAATGAAGCACTGCCCAGTCTTGCGCCAGCCTCACAATCCTTGCTATCCTTGAGCCCACTGGGGCAGCCACTGTGTCCATCTATCTCATTGAAGGCTTTTGCCTTTTTCACTGACCCTCCACTTTACCAATCATGATGTCCTTCTCCAAGGAATAGTCCCTTCTGACAACATGACCAGAGTATGTAAGACCGAGTCTGGCCATTCTCACTTCCAAGGAGCACTCTGGCTGCACTTCATCCAGGACAGATTTGTTCATTCTTCTGGAAGTCCGTGTACTTTCAGTATTTCTCGCCAGCACCACAACTCAAAAGCATCAACTCTTCTTCGGTCTCCCTTATTCATTGTACAGCTCTCACATGCACACGAGGTGTTTGAATGTACCATGGCTTGGGTTTAAGCACACCTTAGTCTTCAAAGAGACATCTTTGCTCTTCAGCATTTTAAAGAGGTCTTTTGTGGCAGATTAGCCCAGTACAGTCCATCATCTGATTTGTTGATTGCTGCTTCCATTGGTGTTGATTGTGCAACCAGGTAATAATATGAAATCTTTGACAACTTCAATCTTTTCTCCATTTATCGTGATGTTGCTTATTGGTCCAATTGTGAGAATTTTAATTTTCTTTCTGTTGAGCTGTAATCCATACTGC
>NW_006922143.1:1355273-1361959 GCF_000298275.1 Orycteropus afer afer | reverse complement strand
CTGGTGGGTTTGAACCACCAGGCTTCTGGTTAGCAGTCAAAGGCCATAGGCATTACACCACCAGAGCTCCTCAGGAGGGATGTAGTCAAAGTCATATTTTAGCTCTTGTAGACTTGTTTCAGTTTGTCTTCAGCTTTAACTTGAACTTGCATATGAGCAGTTGATTGTTCCACATTCAGCTCCTGGCCTTCTTTTGTTTGAAAATATTGAGCTTTTCCATTGCCTCTTACCACAGATATATTTAATTTGATTCTTATGTGCTCCATCTGGTGAAGTCCACGTGTATAGCTGCCATTTAACTTGTTGAAAAATGGTATTTGCAATGAATAAGTTTTTGGTGTTCTAAGATTCTGTCATGCGATCTCCAGCATCATTTCTATCACAACAGCCATATTTTCCAACTACTGGTGACTCTTCTTTGTTTCCAACTTCTGCATTCTAATTGTCAGTAATAATCAATACATGTTGATGGTATATTTGGTCAATTTCAGACTAGAGAAATTAGTAAAAATCTTCAATTTCCTTATCTTTGGCTTTAGTGGTTGGTGTGTAAATGTGGATAATAGTAGTACTAACTGGTCTTCCATGTAGGCATATGGATATTATCCTATCACTGAGAGCATTTTACTTGAGGGTAGATCTTGAAACATTCTTTGTGATAATGAATGTCATGGCATTTCTCTTCAATTTGTCATTCCCAGTATAGTAGATCATATGACTGTTGATTTAAAATGGCCGAAACCAGTCCATTCCCATTCACTAATGTCTAGGATAACTATCTTTATGCACTCCATTTCATTTTTGACACCTAATTTTCCTAGATTCATACTTCATGCATTTCCATGTTCCAATTATTAATGGATGTTTGCAGCTGTTTCTTCACACATTTAGAGTCATACCACACCAGCCAATGGAGGTCCCAAAAGCTTTACTCTATCCACATCATTAAGGTCACCCGTACTTTGAGGAGGCAGCCCTTGCCCAGTTGTATTTTGAGTGCCTTCTGACCTGAGAGGCTCATCTTCTGGCACTATATAGGAGAGTATTTCAGGACTGTTCATCAAACTTTCCAGTAATATATCAGACAGTATTTGACTGCTGTTCATGAGGTTTTTACTGTCCCATTCTTTGAGAAGTGGATGGTCCCTTCCTTCTTCCAAGTCTGTTTTAGTCTAGAAGCTCCACGGAAACCTGTCCACCATGGGTGACCCTGCTGATATTTGAAATACCAGTAGCATAGCCTCACAGAACACAGAAACCACCACAGTATGACAGACTGACAGATGAGTAATGAGTGGTAACTTTAGATAGCCAAGAAAACATTTCATTCTGCACAAAACAGACTCGCCCGTATGTTCAGAGAGAGAAGGAATCAACTTTTGTTGTGTGTGCCATTGAATCAATTCCTACAGGTAGTGACGTCATGCGACAGAGTAGAACTGCCCACAGGGTACATTAGGCTGCACTCTGTATGAGAGCAGATTGCCAGGTCTTTCTTCCAATAAACTGTTGAGTGATTCCAACTGCCAACTTTAGGTTCACACCTAAGCATTTAGCCATCGTGCCAGCAGGGCTTCTTGGGTGACCTGTGGAAGTTTTGCTTCTGTTCTCACTTTTACATACTGCTTTCATTGTCTAGTGCTGCTCTAACAGAAATGGCAACCTTGGGGGCTTTAACCAAGAGAAATTGATTCTCTCACAAAGTTCAGGAGGCCAGAAGTGGAAATCCAAAAGCCAGCTCTAGCAGCAGGCAGCCCGCTCTCTGTTGGCTCTGGTGGAGGGCCCTTGACCCTTTCCATGTCTGGTCCTGGTTCCTTGGTGATCTCCATGTGGCATGACGTCTCTCTTCCTCACCTCTCCTGCAGCAGTGCCTCACCTGCTCTTTTAATATCTCAAAGGTGATTGGCTTAAAACACCCCCTACGATGATGGCCTGGTTAATACACCAAAGAAAATCCTATTCCCAAATGAGACCGCATCCACAAGTGTAGGGAGTTAGGATTTACACAGCTTTTGGAAAACACCCTTTAATCTGGAACAGGTACCACGATGACCCCGAGTCTCTCTTTGGATCATTTCTCTCAGAGACTTTTACACCAGTGCCATCCAATCAATGCCAACTCATGGACGTCCTACAGGACTGAGTAGAACCTCTCCAGAGGGTTTCCATGGCTGTCAGTCTTTTATAGAAGCAGGCTGCCTCATCGTTCTCCCATGGAGCTGTCGTTGGCTTTGAACCAACGACCTTTTGATTAGAACCCCAGTGCTTTAGCCATAACATCAGCACACCTCCTTCAAAGACACTTATTTCCAATTAATAAATGTCTTTGTTTCAGGCATCTCTTGAGCTGACTAGAGCATGGAGTATTTATGGCTGTTTGTCAGAGAATCCACTTCAAGTGGTTCTGACTTTAAGGACTATGAATAATAGAATCAGGGGTCTGAGAGAAGGAATGGTTGAGTCCCTCCCAGAACACCAACTTACCAGCACTCAAACAGCCAGCTTGTCTTCATGGCCTTCAGGAAGCCATCTTCTTTAAACAACACTGTTCTCTGGCTTCTGAGATCCAATCAGAGGGGACAGGCAGGCACCACATGGAAGTGTTTGTTCTCAGGTAGATCTGAGTTAGGAACGCTCACTGTCTTTTCGGATAACCCAATGCTTCTGGCCATGGATGCCTTTCCTGTTGAGGCTCTCTCTGTGGTTCTACCACCAAGTCCTGCGGGTTCTTCTTATCCCCTACTCTCCTTGTCCTCCAGGATGTCCC
Source organism: Orycteropus afer afer (assembly GCF_000298275.1). Classification (NCBI taxonomy): domain Eukaryota; kingdom Metazoa; phylum Chordata; class Mammalia; order Tubulidentata; family Orycteropodidae; genus Orycteropus; species Orycteropus afer. The sequence continues at coordinate 1,359,192 of NW_006922143.1, read as the reverse complement.
CAGCAGACTGGAGGAGACAGGCATTTTGACCCTGATTTCCTAGGAGTCCACTTCACAAGGTATTTAGAAGAGACCATGTACATCTGCTGGCACATTACATTTGGAGTAGTGTTTCCAGTGTGAAACTTGAGTTTTAAGATAAATTTAAGTGGTTTTGTGTTAGACTGGGTTCTCTAGATAAACAAAACCAGTAAAGCTTATATATGTGTGTGTGTGTGTGTGTGTGTGTGTAGAGAGAGAGAAATTTATTGTTGGAAAATGGCTCACACACTTATAGAAGCTGGCAAGTCCAAAGTTCCTGGATCATACGTCAAGCTGGAAGCTTTTCCATGTCAAGCTGGAGGCTTTTCCCGACTCTTGCAACCTCAGGGGCTGTGGAGCTCAAGGCTGGCAGGCAGTACACCGGCTGTTGACTCCAACGAATGACGAATCCAAGATCTCCAGGCCAAATGGTGGACTGGTCACTCACAGACAGTTGTAGGCAGCACAACAGAATCCTGATCCACAGAAGAATGTCTCTTTACCTAGGATGGCCTTGGATATACTGGCAGCAGGCCCCACCCCTCAGGAAACTCCTTTTCAACAGATTGCCTGCTCAAACATAATCATCTGATACCATCATGGGAATAACCACATCACAACAGCTTAAACCACACAGAATTGTGATCGAGCCAAGTTGACACAGCTCCAACTATCACAGGTTTCATGAAAGAATAACTATTTAAATCCTGGTGAAACACCTTGTTAAATTGACTAGATCCTTGTTTCACTGATAGTCAGTCATCATTCCTTTAAAATAGTTGTTTAAGAGACAGGAGGAGTAAAAGGGTATTTTAGCTTCTCACCATTTAAGTCCAGCTTCATGAAGGTGATTGATTTCATGAAATAATTTAGAGCAGCCTTGGCCATTGTCTCTGTTTCCATAACCTCTTACTCACGTGTCCTTATGTGGCATGGAAGGAATTCCAGAGTCTGATTCGGACAGACTGACAGCCAATCACCCTCAAGCTCTCTCTGCCATGCATCACACACTCGAGCAGCAACCAGCAGCTCCAGTCACATCCCCAGCACTGCTCTGCAGGCTTTGAAAATACAGTCATGCATTAAGTCCAAAGCATGGCAGTCACGATTGCTCTAGATTGCTTAGATAATTTAGAAGTTGTAGAAATGTCTTTCCTGCAAAAGGAAGCCGCCTCTAGGGAGTGAGGTTCCCATGGTTTCCATGGTGAGGAAATAATTAATAGCTACTGAGTTAACATTAAAACTCCTCTCCCTTTCACCCTCCTGTAACCCCCCTAGAAATTCAAATTAAGGAACTCTTTTTCATTGAGTCCCAGGCATGGTTTTTTTTTCACTGTGCTCTAAGGAATAGGAAGAAAAGTTGAATGGCCACTTTGGGTGAAAAGAAAAAAACACCTCACTCAACAGATTCATTTTCTGTCATATTTTTAAGTTAATGGATAAGCGTTCATGAAATAAAAGTTAAATATTTGTTTTTAATAAATTTTATTGCACACATGCAAATAGGTACAAGTCAGGTGCAGAGAGATGGCTATCCAGACAGCAGCATTACCCCTGAGACCCTGCCCACCCCAGGCCACCCCCCCACCAACACCACAGCCAGAAGCTCCATCATGTTCCCAGGGCTGCCCTAGTTCTTCACGTGCTATCAAAGTGAATGACTGCTTCCCATCCTGGGATGTGGTAACCCTTCTCCACAACCTTCCCTCATCCTCTCTGGCTCCATGCCCATGTAGCTGCTTCTCTGCAGCATTGCCCAAGCCCCAGACTCTCCTTCAGTTCTGTGTTCTGATGCAGGTGACCTCTTTGCATGTTTGCCCTTCCCAGGTAAGCACCTGAGGGTGGAAGTTAGGGTCAAGTCATACTTGTCTCCAAAGGGTAGAAACAGTGATGACATTTAGTAACTGTGTGTCTTCACCCCCAACTGTCCTCTTCTCTGTACAGCACAGTCTGGACTTCTTCAAGGTTCGTCCGTAGGCTGGGGCTCAGATCCCATCACCATTGGGTGAAGGTCTTCGAAGAGATGTCCATTGACTTGTAGTGCAGTGACATGTGCTTTGCCAAGACTCAAGACCAAGGGAGACTTCTGTCGTCATCTGGACTTCTCTCCCAAGTGCTGCATTAGACCTTGGCATCTCTTGGACTAGGGAAAGGCATGGTTGGGGTCTCAGCTGCCCTTGAGCTGGCTTTGGGGTCTTGTGTCCCACTGCTGTCCATCACCCCCCACAGCCTCCAGGAGGAAGACAGAGGGGACATCTTAGCTGAAAGGCAGCTTAGGGAGTCCCACGCTGCTGCCACCATCAAGTCTAGTGTTCTGTGATCTAGGTTGGATGGTTCTGGTTCTTGTCTGTGTCCTTGTTGTTGTTGTTGTTTAAAAACAAACAATTATGGTAAAGGCCTTTCATTGGGAAGCTGCAAGTCACACTTATGAGGAGCAGCATTCTTTAAATGGAAACATTGCCCAAGTACAAATGCCTAAGTCTGATTAAGGCCAGTACAGCCTTTGTAAGTAAGAATTAAACAACTCTTTCTTATCCCTGACATGGCATCAGTTCGTACTTGACTCAAGGGAGGTAGCTGTTCTCATAGCTTCGTGAGCATTGCCATAGGTTGCAAAAATACGTGAGCAAATCGGCAGAAAGCCAGGTTGGTGCCGGACTTGCAGCCCATACTGGCCTGTAATGTTTATTGCAGACAGTCTTCTCTCTCAGACCTAAGGTTGTGTGAACAGGTGATGCCTTCAGCTGATACTGGAAAGGCTGGAGGTTCAATCCACCCACAGGTGCCTTGGAAGAAAGACTGGCAATATACTTCCAAAAGATCAGCCTTTGAAACTCTGTGGAGCACAGTCCCCCTGTGACACACATGGGGTCACTGTGTGTTGGAATCCACTTGGGAGCCACTGGCCCACAGGACCCTGTTGAGGTTAAGGTGCTGCGTTCTCTGTAAGGGTGTCTCATCAAAGCGACAGTGTGTTTGGGCACTGTTGCTCTTCTTGTGTTCTGGGGGAGCCATGGCAATATTATGACTCTGTTAGGGCTTTTGTACTGAGGCCTTGTCACATGTGCACTTGTGTTTAGGAGAAATCATGCATTCAGATGCTGATTTCAGATGACAAATGGAAAAAACAACCATGAATGAAGCCTGGATGGTGTGAGCATTCTGCCCCACCCACCCCAGTTGGCCCCTGGAAAGAGCCCATTCCTGCAACCAGAAGAGTTGTTGGGAGTGACAACACCACCACTAAACACGAAAGTGCAGTTGTGCTTGGCAGCAGTTAACTGGCAGTGCCACAATGCCAGGTTCGAGTGGGAGTGTTGTTCACAGAGCATCACAGGGCATCTGCTGTCGGGTCATTTAGCTTCATGAAGTGCCAGTGACAGCCTGTGTTCTGCTGTGGCTGGGAGTGAAGTGTGATGGGCCTGCGGTCTGTTCTGGGTTCTCACTATGACTGTGTGCATGTCATTTATAGTCCAATCCACCCGAGAGCAGCCAGACTATCGGTAGGGGTGTTTAAGATGATTCTCCATCTACTTCGCCTGAGCAGAAGAGTAGGAGCTCTGGTGGCCCAGTGGGTCAAGCACTTGGCTACAAACGTAAAGGTTGGTGGTTCAAACTCACCAGTCACTATGTGGGAGAAAGATGTGGCAACCTGCTTCTATAAAGATTGGCAGCCTTGGAAACCCCCTGGGGCAGTTCTCCAGGGAACTGTGAGTCGGAATTGACTCCATGGCAGTGGGTGTGGCTCAGACTTTGTTTCAGTGAAGATTGACAGCTTTAGAAACTCTCTGGGGCAGTTCTCTGTCCTCTAGGGGGTTCTGTGAGTTGGGATTGACTCATTGACAGTGGGGTTTGTTTGCTTTTATAGCAGAACACTGCATTTGGTGAATGTTTGAGG
>NW_006922143.1:1332275-1339771 GCF_000298275.1 Orycteropus afer afer | reverse complement strand
GAAGCCCAGGATCAAAGAGCTTTCACCCAGCCCCTGGAGCTGGCACTTGGAACTCGGGCTTCTAGCCCCCAGAACAGTAAGAGGATAAACTGTTTGTTCAGGTCACCCGCTTATGGAATCTTCTCTTAGAGCAGCACAAGGTAACCCAAACAGAAGTCATTCTTAGTAGCGAACACAAGGACTCGCGCATACCAGCGGTCCTGGGGATGGCGCAGGACCAGGCGGCGTTTCGTTTCGCCATGCCTCTGATCACGGGAGTCGCCTCTGACTCATCAGCAGCTAACGACAGAAAAACGTCCAAGATTTGCTGGTAAAATCTGCCTGCGTAGCCCAGAGAACCCCTTCAGCACCACAGCAAAATTGACAGAGATAAATTGATTCAATGTTTGTTTTCCACGTTAGCAGCGCTTGTTGACAACGATTTTCCTATGTACCCATAACTTATCTGAGCCAAGGCATTGCCAAAGTTAGGAAACGTATGGAAACAAACACAAAAATCCCTCAGTGAAAATAAGGTCCTCATGTCCGGTTCTTGTGGGCTTGGTCCCCTTGGAGCAGGGTCTGGGCAGAGAAACAGCTGAGACATGGGCAGGAAAACAACAGCAGGCCGTTCCTGTCTCCCGGTTCACAGACCAAAACGGGGGTCTGTCCCCGGGCAATTCTGCTTTATATTCCAGCTCCTCTTCCAGGGAAGTCATGCTCAATAAAACTTAAACGTTTCCACCAAGATGCCAACATTTCTGTTGTGTTTTGATGGCTTTCTCAGAGAATAGCATTTGTTTTTCAAGTTGTTTTTATTTGTGGTGCCCTCTGGGAGAGAACATTCTGTCTTAAAAGCAGCACAAAGCTTAACTCAAGCAGGTCCACTGCTCTCTCTTCTTTGAAACTCACAAGAAAGACTGGTGCCTTACTTAATGAAGCCATTACTGCTTAATAAAAATAAGATTGAGAACAATAACTGGTATCCCCACATTAACCGCGTTTGTTTGCTTTTGCATAGATTGTACTTGATGTACGTATTTTTCTCCTGCTTTGTTTTCAAAAAATCAAGCTCCTGAGAAACAGAAATCCATTGGAAATAAAGCAAGACATTTTTTCCATTGTCATTTTGGAAACCTGAGTTAATGACCGGTGCTAAAGCCAGCTTCCAAAAGCTCCAGCTTTGGAAACCCCCGAGGCAGTGAGTCTGATAGGAAGGAGGTAAGGAGCAGCTCTAGTCAGTGGGACCCACCCAGAGCCTCAAAGTCCACGACGTTTGCTGGTTGCTGTGGAGTCCACTCCTATCCAGGGCCCTGTACGAGTTGAATGAAATCTCCTTTGCGTTTTCAGTGCTGGGTCTAGAAGGAGATTGCTAAGCCTTTCTCCCAAGGTGCCTCTGGGTGGACTTGAACCTCCAACTTTTGGTTAGTGGCAGTGTGTGTTAAACACTCTTACCTCCCAGGGATGAAGTCCACATACCTGCAATGTAGTCCTGGCTCTGACAGGTCTCATAACTCTACAATCAATGCCCACCGCTGTTGAGTCAACTACAAATCATGGTGACCATAGAGGGCAGCGTAAAACTGCCCATAGGGTTTCCAAAGCCATAATCTTTAGGAAATTAGATGATTACATCTTTCCCCTGCAGAGCAGCTGGTGGATTGGAATCAGTGACCTTTTGATTAGCAGCCTAGCACTTAACCCCTGTACCACCAAGGCTCCTTCTTTATGACTCCATGAATCTCAGTTCACTCATTTGTTCCTTGTGAAAAGGAGGACTAGCTTGGGCTACTCCACTGAGTGATCTAGGTTTGCTTCGTAATGTCCATATGGCTGCCCTCAAAGTCCACTGAACATAAGCCTAACGTAATGGGATGTAACAGGCCCCTGAGGCTAGATTTTTATAGCAAATCAAACAAATCTTTGTTCCCAGCATGACTTAGGAGCAACCCCCTTGGAAGCCTTGGAAGCTGATCAGTTTACCAAATTTGCCTAAAAACCTTTACCAACAGCTTATTGTAAAGAAGCTCTTTCTGTAAAGCAACAGCCATATTCTATAGACTCAATCTTTGCTCTGTGGACCAGGGACTCTGTCGGTGGTGATGTGGCCTGCTGTTGTGGCATTGCACAACATGTAGTGTTGAACACATGAGTGGAAGAACTCACTGAACATAGTCTTCTTCACTTTATTCATGTTGTTGATGTTATTAGGTGCTGTCAATCAGTTCCACCTCATGACGACCCTGTATACAACAGTACAAAACAGTATTCATGTTGTTGATGTGTTAGGTACCATCAATCACCTCCAACTCATGGCGACCCTTTGTGTGACAGTATGAAACAGTATTCGTGCTGTTGATGTGTTAGTTGCTGTTGATCAGTTCTGACTCATGGCAACCCAGTGTATGACAATATGAGCATTGTTCACGCTGTTGACGTATTAGGTGCTGTCAGTTGGTTCCAACTCATGAAGACCCTACTGTCTTATCAGTTCCAACTCATGGCAACCCTGTGTATGATAGTATGAAACAGTATTCATGCTATTGACATGTTTGGTGCTGTTGATAGATTCTAACTCCTGATAACCCTGCTGTCGATCAGTTCCAACTCATGGTGACCCTTTGTATGGCAGTACAAAATTGTATTCATGCTGTTGACGTGTTAGGTGCTGTCGATCAGTTCCGACTCATGGTGACCTTGTGTACAATAGTATGAAACAGTATTCATGCTGTTGACGTGTGAGGTGCTGTCGATCAGCTGCAACTCATAGCGACCCTATGTATGACAGTATGAAACACTACTCATGCTATTGACATGTTAGGAGCTTTTGATCAGTTTTGACTCATGGTGACCTGGTGTATGACAATACAAGACAGTATTCATGCTGTTGACGTGTTAGGTGCTGTCTGTCAGTTCCACTCATGACAACCCTGCTGTCAATCAGTTCTGACTCATGGTAACCCTGTATATGACAGTACGAAACAGTATTCATGCTGTTGACGTGTTTGGTGCTGTCGATCAGCTCTAGTTCATGGCAACCCCATGAATAACAGTACAAAACACTGCCCAGTCCCACGCCATTCTCACCATTATTCCTATGTTGTTAGCCTGTTGTTGCAGCCACTCCCTCTATCCATCTTATTAAGGGTCTTCCTTGTTTTTTGGTGACCCTCTGCTTTACCAAGCATGACGTCCTTCTCTAGAGACTAGTCCCTCCTGATAACATGTCCAAAGTACGTGAGACAAAGGAGATTTGCCCAATACAATACTTTTTTTTTTTTTTTAATTTCTTGACTGCTGCTTCCATGGACATTGCTTGTGGATCCAAGTAAATTTAAATTCTTATCAACCTCAATCTTTCCTCTGTCTGTCATGATGGTGCCTATTGGTCCAGATGTGAGGATTTGTGTTTTCTTTATGTTGAAGTGTAATCCATACTGAAGGCTGTAGTCTTCAATCTTCATCAGTATGTTCTTCAAGTCCTCTTCACTTTCAGCAAGGAAGATTGTGTTATCTGCATATCGCAAGTTGTTAGCAAGCCTTCCGCAGTTCTGATACTGTTTTTTCTTCATGTAGTCCAGCTTCTTTGATTATTTGCTCAGTGTGCAGATTGAGTAAGTAACTGTGTTCATGGGGGTGATTGAATTCATAACTACATTCCTCATGAGTGTGTTCTTCATGAATAAACTTATTAAAGAACTGACCTGTGGTGCTTAGCTTTAGATAAATTGAACAGTCCTTAGAGTGCTACTGGTATATTCACATTTATGGAATATATTAAAGAGAAATGTATTCATGAGTACATTTCTAAAAAGAATATATTTGTATTCATTGAATAGATTAAAGAAGAGTGTTCCTTAAAACAAGTGCCTGGTAAATTAGTAAATTGGATTAATTTGATGAATTGGACATTCCCCAGTGAATCCTTTGGGTAATTATTATTGGCCAATCTGCTTTTAGAGAATTGGTTTATGTGAACTGCCCACGCACCCCTTCTCTTGACTCTGGTTTGTATGTCATTGAAATGTCGGCTCCTAGCTGTTGGAGTCCACCACCTTCTAAATCTTAGACTCGAGTTTCGTCTGGAGTAATCTCTGCTGTAGGGTGGACAAGACCTCGGTCTTCAGAGAAAGGAGAAGCCAGGTCTCTGGCACAGATCAGGAACTGTTCTATCACCTCATTCTGGCTGACAGTTTCTCCTTCTTCTTCCTGAGAGCTGGGTCTTCTTTCTCCTCCTTGTGAGTCAGAACTGCAGCTCCCCTTGGGGAAGCTTGTTAACGGATATGCATCGTTTGTTTGCCTGGTCAAACTGGGGGCACTGGGATTTGGGTGTTATCTTTAGTCTAAGTATGGTCTGTGTAATCTAGCTATGGTAGGCAGCCACACAGACTTCTTCTCAAGTTGTTGGTGAGGGTGGCCATTGTGTCAGCTATGACCCATATGACCTTATGTACAACAGATGGAAACATTGCTTGTTCTGCACCAGTGTCATGAGCTTCGGTGCATCTGAGTTCACTGTTGGGGCTCTTGTGCAAATCCATCTAATTAGGCTCTCCCATGTTTTCACTGAGGCTCCAATTTACCTGCCATGACATCCTTCACTGCGATTGGTCTCTCCTGATGATGTGTCCTAGGTAAGTGAGCCCAAGTCCCACCATCCTCTCTTCTAAGGAGCGTTCTGTTGTGTTTCTTCTAAGACTGAGTTCTTCCTTCCTCTGGTGTCCGTGATATGTCCTTCACCAGCAGCGCCTCTCAGATGCGTCCACTTTTCTGCCTTTTTCACGGCCCAGCTCTTGATAGTGTGTGTTTCTTTAAACCTGTGATCACTGCCACTGAAGGGCTTGACTTCCTGTGGACGTCTGGAAGACATGGGTTTTGATGACTTCTGTAGTGATACTGCCTCGGAAACCCAAAGAGGGATCGCTATCAGTCGGGTCTGACTCAATGGCACACAGTAGCAACAATAACAACCTTTTTATTATCTGTGAAGCATCAGCGGCCTTAATCATGGTTCATTTGTTAATCAAAGAAAAGAAATTCCTACTTTTAGAAATTAGACAAAATTAAAAGTGTCCAGAAATCTCTTTCAGAATTTTTATAAAGCCATCATCTGCCTTATTGTAGTCTTCTCCTTGTGTGCCACAATCCATGTGAAATTAATGGCATTGACAGGTGTCAATCGTGTCAAATTGCTAGAGGTTTAGTATCCTAGAACTGGGTGTATACTTCATAAATTTTTGGTGGCCTCTGTGCACATCTGTCCCTTGACTTTTTAATGATGACTCAATGTTGTCTACATTTTTAAAGGTGTTTAAATCAGCTTACAAAGTATATTGACTCTTGACTTTTTAAAATTGTTACAAACCTCTAATACACATAAAAATGCACATATGATAAATGTTTTCAATGAATTTTTTAGGAAATGAACACACCCACGTCATCATCTTCCAGTTGCAGAAACAGAACATTACCAGTGCTCCATATGGCTCCTGAGCTCACTCATCACTCATTATGCTGGTTTTGTAGGAAAACATATTCTCAGTTCCAAACAACCCATGTAAACTGTCAGCCAGAATGAGGTGATAGAACAGTTCCTGATCTGAGCCAGAGACCTGGCTTCTCCTTTCTCTGAAGACCGAGGTCTTGTCCACCCTACAGCAGAGATTACTCCAGACGAAACTCGAGTCTAAGATTTAGAAGGTGGTGGACTCCAACAGCTAGTTGCCGTTGATCCAAAGCTTTTTGATCCAAAGCTTCTTTTATCTTCCAACTCCAGGCGACATGTGGTAAACGTGACTGACAAAGCAGGCAGTTGTGCTGCATCATAAGGGACATGGTCCACCTACGATCGGATGCTGTGTTAGGTAGGACATGTGCTACCTAAGATAAGTCACTGGCAGATGCTCATCCACCATTCATGTGTCATAGAATATAGGCCTGTCAGCCACCTGACCCATCCACCTCCCCTCAGATCATTGCCTTCATGGGCTACTGCTGAGTGGCGTCTTCCTAAGCCCTGCTAGTACTCAAGGGAATTTCTTCAGTGAAGGACGAATGCTTGTACCAAGCACTTGACTTGTAGCTTCAATTTCCCAGTACTTCCTGAGACTCCACTGTTCGTGTTATTTCACAGAAGTGGCAAAGGGTCCCCTTTCAGTTTTGGAACCAGTCAGAGACCACTGTCCTTTCTGTGGGACAGGGCCCATCTCCGAGGCTGAGCTGGATGTCTTCCCTCCCGAGAGTCTGTGAAGCCCGCGTCTCCTCTCTACTGAGACACTGAGACTCACACAGGAGGAGCAGGGAAGTTGCAAACACTAGCTCCAACTTTTCAGCATGGGTTCTTTGTCCACCTCAGGTGAAGTCTCTCTCATCTACTTTGGGTATTCTGTGACTTTCTGTTTGATGTTAGAATATTCCACAGATTCAGAGGCTAAAGGCTAAAACATGCAGCTTCAGTTATGTAAGTATTTTCCGGTGTTCTCCAGAACTTTATGTTTTCAAATTGATCCACTGCTGTTGCTCTTCTCACCCCTGCAACACGAAATGCACTTCAGACTCTGTGAGGTAGTCAGTGCTGGGAGGAGCCTTCACTTCAGCTGGCATTCATGTTAGTGCTGGGGACTCACGGCCAGAGCAAAATACCAGGGTCTGAGTTTTACAAATTCTGGTGCAGCTCTGAATTCATACACCGCCTTGCACTCCTCTAGTGAATATCACGTGTGATGGCATGCACACTCACCAGTTAAGTACACAGTCCATGAAACCACATAAGAACAAACCAGTGCTTTATAAAATGTAATCTATTGCTAAATAACATTCATTACTAAATGTTTTGGTTTTTAATCTCCTCAGATGCTGGGGCTCCCATAACAAAATGCCACACATGGGTGGCTTTAAAGAACACTGATCTATTTCCTCACAGTCCTGCATTGTGGGAGTCTGAATTTAGGGCTAGGCCGTAGGTGGACCAGCCTGGAGTCTGTTTCTGCTTCTGTAGCTGCCACAGGGCTTGGCATGTCGAGGCTTATAGATGCACCTTTGTCTTTGCATGTGGTCTGTCCTTGTGTGTATGTGTGTGTGTGTGTGTGTGTTTGTATGCGTTTTCACTTTTCACAAGACACCATCAGAAGGGATGAGGCTTAAGACCGGCATCATCTTGTATGGCCTCACTAACCTGTATTCATTAGTTTACTGGGGCTGCTGTACTAAACCACCACAAAAGGTGGTGGCTTTAAAGGACAGAAATTTGTTCTCTCACAGTGCTAGAGGCTGAGGGCCAGATTCGCGGTGTCAGCAGTGTGTGCTCTGTTGGTCCTAGGGGAAGGCTCTTTCTTGTGTCTGCTGCTTCTGTAGCCCTGGGTGTTCCTTGGCTTGTGGATGGGTCCTCACAGGCTGTCTCCCCCACTGTGTCATTCTGTTTCTGTGTCTGTTCTCTTATGAAACACCATCCAGAAGAGAATAGCATTAGGTCCCACCTTATCCCAGTATACTTTAGCTTCTAGTAGCCCCGGGCATTT
>NW_006922143.1:1303780-1305773 GCF_000298275.1 Orycteropus afer afer | reverse complement strand
TTAATTCCTGGAGCATGTTTTAACCAATGCCTTCAGTGCAGCTTAGACTTCTTCCTTCAATACCATCAGTTCTTAATTATCTGCTACTCCTAAAATGGTTACACGTCAACCAATTCTTTTTGGTACAGTGCCTCTGTGTGTTACTCCATCTTCCTTTGATGCTTCCTTCATCGTTCAATATCTTGCCCATAGCATCCTTCCATATTCCAACTGAGACTTGAATTTTTCTTAGTTCTTTCAGCTTGAGAAATGCCAAACATGTTCTTCCATATTGGTTTTCTAACTCCAGGTTTGCATATTGCATTGTAATATCTTACTTTGTCATTTCCAGGGGCCCTTGGAAATCTTCTGTTCAGCTCTTTATGCTGTCTTTTCTTCCATGTACTTTAGCTTCTCGACATCTGAGAGGAAGATTACGAATGTCTCCTGGCATCCGTTTTGGTCTTTTCTTCCTATCTTTTTAATGATCTTTTCCTTTCTTCAGGTGTGATACTTTTGATGTCATTACACAACTAATCTGGTCTTCAGTCATTCGTTTTCATTGTGTCAAATCTATTTTTGAAACGGTCTCTAAATTCAGATGACATTACTATTTTTTTTCTCTACAGTGCACATAGCATGCATAGAAAACTAATTCAGAGGAGAGTTGCATGGCTTGTAAAAACCGTTCAGCATGTTCATTATTACAATGGAAGTAAAATACTCAAGGTTGCACTTTGGCTCTGGTGGACTTGTTTCAGTTTCCTCCAAGTTCAAATTCAACTTTCATATGAACAATAGATAGTCTGTTCCACAGTTGGCCCCTGGCATTGTTTTGGTTACTTACATTGAGCTTCTCCATCATAAATTTCTGCAAATGTAGTCACTTTGATTCCTCTGTGTTCCATCCTGTGAGGTCCATGTGTATGGTTACTGTTTATGTTGTCATTATGATGAATAGGTCATTGGTCTTGCAAAATTCTGTTATGCAATCTCATACTTCATTTCTGTCACCAAGGCCATGTTTTCCAATTACCAATCTTTCTTATTTCTAGTTTTTGCATTCTCGTCACAAGTGATTATCAATAAATATGATTTCATGTTTGATCAATTTCAGATTGTAGAAGTTGGTAAAAATCTTCAATTTCTTCATCTTTGGCATGAGTAGGTATTGTGTAAATTTGAAAAATAGTCATATTAAGTGGTCTTCCTTGTAGGTGTATGGATATTATCCTATCACCGACAGCATTATAACATAGACTAAATCTTGAAATGTTCTTTTTGATGATGAAAGTGACACCATTCCTTTTGAATTTGTCTTTCCAAGCATAGTAGACCATATGATTGTCCAGTTCAGAGTGGCAAGTACCAGTCCATTTCAGCTCATCAGTGCCTATGATACTGATCTTTATGCATGATATTTCATTTTTGACAACTTCCAATTCTCCAAGATTCATACTTTGTGCATTCTATACTCCAATTATTAATGGTCATTTGCAGCTGTTTCTTCCCATTTTGAGCCATGGCTTATCAGCAAATGAAGTTTCAGAAAGGTTACTCCAGCCACGTCATTAAGGTAGACTCGACTTTGAGGATGCAGCTCTTTCCCAGTTGTATTTTGAGTGCCTGCCAACCTGAGGGGCTTGTCTTCTGGCAGTATTCCACAGCGATCGTAAAGTTTCCACTGGCCAATCATTTTGCAAAGAGATTGCCAGTTCCTTCCTCCTAGGCTCTTAGTCAGGAAGCTGCACTGGAACTTGGCCACCCTGAATAGGCTGAATGATCAGGTATATCTAGGCAATGGGTAGTGTGCCCATGACCATGTATAGGATTGGCAGACAGTGTTTTTACAAGCATATTTGTATGTGCTGTAAGAAGGTCCAAGTGTATAGTACAGCTAACAAGGGAGAAGGTTGTAGTCACATCTTGGCCACAGCCAGCTACCCAGAGGAAGTGAGTAGTTGGACCTGTGGGTTCAGGACCATGGTCACAGGGGACATCAAGCCCAATTGGC
>NW_006922143.1:1301608-1302785 GCF_000298275.1 Orycteropus afer afer | reverse complement strand
TCACTGAGCCATAGATTCTTGTTTGAAGGCACACTGTGCACATCCACAGTTACGGCTAGTGTGGAGCTGTGATGGGTAAAGCTCCTGAAACACTGGGGCATGTGCTTATGTGACATGAACTTTGGTTTTGGTGAATAAAACTATCATTTCTCATAGCATCAGTGTATATTTACATTTATAAGAATCTACCAAATAGTTTTCCTAAGTGATTTTACAGTTTTACACTCCACCAGTGATGTACAAAAATTCAAATCACTCCACATAGTGATCAGTACATTTGTATTAAGTGGATGTAAAATTGAATCTTATGTGGTTTTAATTTTCCTGATGATTAATAATGTCAAGAACTTTTTCATGTGCTTACATAATTTATATGACTTTATTTTTAAGTGATTTTCACCCACTTTTGTCTTTCAATTATTATTTGGTAATAGGCTTTAGAATAATATATTCATTTTCAAATATATGTGTTGCAAATATTTTCTGGTAATCCCTGTCTTTCCTTTGAATTTTTTAACTCTGTCCATTGATGAGCAGGACGTGGTACGTTTGCTGGCATCTAGTCTGTCAAGTGCCTTCAGTGCTCTCTACCTTCATCTACCTCAGGGCTGTTGAAGATATTTTCCTGGGTCGTCTTCTGGAAGCTTTGTACTTTCATCTTTTGTGTTTAGTTCTGAAATCTATCAAGAAGCAATGTCTGTGTATTGTGTGAGGTAAGGATTGAGATAATTGTTTAACATCTATTTATCCAGTTGCTCCAGCCCAGTTCTTTTCCCATTGAACTACTGTAGTGCCTTTGTCAGGAATCAGTCAAGCAACCACATGTGTGAGGACTGATTTCTGACCTCGGTCTGGATTACTCCAGCTTTCTAAGGGTCCTCAAGTCAGATGGTAAATCCTCTAATTTTCTTTTCTTTTTTATTATATCAAGCACATAATGATTTTTACACTTCCTTAAGAATTTTAGAATCAGATTGCTGGTTTCTACGAAGAAGTGTGTTGGAAGTTCAATAGGGATTTTCTGGTACATCTCTTTAGATCCCTTTTAGTTTCCCATAGAAATGAATTGTGGGAGGCACTGGGAGATTTTCAGAACTCTCCCTGATGGTTGGAATGTAAGAACAAGATTGTTGTTAATTGTCATCCAGCCAGCTCCCACTCATGGCACGTCGTGTAC
>NW_006922143.1:1291753-1301133 GCF_000298275.1 Orycteropus afer afer | reverse complement strand
GCCAGCCTTCCAGTTAGCAGTCACATGCCTTACACACTACAGCACCAGAGCTCCTTGGTAAAACAAGATAAGAACCACTAATCCAGACCCTTTATATCTCAGAAGATTCTAGACCCATGCAGGAAAAGCATTCACTGCACACCAAGGCTCCACCTATTAAGTCAGAGACAAATTCTCTCCTAACAGCACATGCAAAGTGCTCACAGTAGTCTCTCCCCAGTAACTCATCCAACTGAAAGGGCCTTTGTGTTGATTGCCTCAGGACACAGAGGTCATGTCCAAAGCACCTGTCAGTCTACACCCACACAGAATAATAGTGCTGGGCAGTGTCTGCAGCTTATAGAAGAAAGAAGTATTTGGGATGCCCTGGGCACCTTGCTGCTCATTCTCTCTGACTGCAGCATATTATCCTTTTCAGATGGCTTGATTGGCATGTGGAAATAAGCCAAATAATATCAAATCACCTCAATTTGCTTATGCCATGTAATTCTATGGATAATGTAGTATATAGTACCTGACAAGCTTGTATGTTGTCATTGGGTGCCATGAAGTATATTCTGACTCTTGGCAATCCTATGGGACAGAGTGGACCTACCCTCCAGGGTTTATAGGCTATCATCTTTATGGAAGCAAATAGCCAAGTCTTTCTTCCATGGAGAGGCTGTTGTGTTTGAGCTCCCAGTCTCTGGGTTAGCAACCAACTACTTCAGCGTCATAACACCAGGGCTCCCTACCTGCTTCTATGCAAATGTCTATCCGCCCTTTTCTTTTCGTATGGCACAATTGGTCATTGATCATTTCTGAGAGCCACTGTTACACCTTGCAGGTGTTTTAGCTGCCACCGACGGATTGGAGTCCTAGGGCTCTCAGGACAAACGGTGAGCAGAAGACTGAAGGCTGCCGTCACTGCACTTTTACCTCGAGCACTTTCTAGCAGATGTTGCATCTTGGTTTGCTACTGTATTTTAAATATTTTCTTTTCTTTTTCGGTATTCATGAAACCAGTCTTTTCTCCTTGTCTAATGAAAGCACCATCTGTTCCTTCTTGCTCAATCAGAGCAGCCACCTCAGGAGTCTAACGTGAACACGTAACACATTAGAAGACCATCCGGGTAGACTGTGCTGCAGTCACAGCTCCCATTTGTATGTGAGATGAGTTTTGCTAACAATTCAGAGTTAGAGCGATGTGAGAGAAATATCTTGAACCAATTTAGTCAGGAAAATAATTAAGACCAGGAGCTTGAATATGGTTTCAAAGACATTGGTTTTAAGTTATAAGATCTTTGTGGAAATACTGGTTTCCTTTTTTACTATAAGTTGAAATGTTTCTATCATTACAAATGCTGAACAACTGGAGCTGTGTTCGTTTGATTGGTTGATTCTGTAAGAATTCAGGCCTTGAAGCAGACAGGTGTGAGTTCCAATCCCCGCCTCTGCCATTTCCCAGGGCAGGAGGCTCAGCCTTTGTTACCCTCGGGTCCCTCATCTATTTGATGGGGCAATTTTTCTGTTGAAATTTGCTGTGAAATTCAAGTGAAATCACACACATGGCAGAGGAACGAGCACTTGGAGTTACAGTGTGTGCACGCTCACTCCCATAGCTCACAGGGCTGGGTTTTTCCCTGGAGAAAGTCCTGGGCTGTAATGGTGTAACACGCGGAAGATTTAAGGAGAGCTTTGTGTGTTTGTTTGTGTTTGAGCATTTGGGTCATTCTTGCTGCATTTAGGAAAGAACTCATTATACTTGGGAGTCATTCCTATCACAGATGGCAGAGCCGTGCGTCTTGATGAATGCCGTTGAGTTTTCAACTAGTAACTGGAGTTAGATGGATGAAAATCCCCATGAGCACGGAGCTGCTGTAGCTGCCATTGGTGACGTGGCTTCCATCTGGGGCCAGATTCTTTTAGTAATTAAGTTCCATGAAAAAACATAATAACCTCTTTCTACTATCTGATTGGGATAATGGAGTTTAGCTATGAGCAATACAGTTGGTGAAATTCTATTTAGAAATGAATTGCAGAGTGAAGAAATGTTCATAGGGATTTCCAGCTTGGTCTTCTGGTCTACTGTCTAATGAAGAAAGACCCCTCTTCTGGAGGCATTATTCAGGGACTTCCTCTGGGAGTGGGATATTCATGATGAGATTTGGGACTGAACATTTGTAACGTGAAGTCTTTGGGACACAGGCCCCAAACTGCATTTCAGAGCAGGGCACATCAGCAACCCAGTCCAAACCAGGCCCTCAGCTGAGGTTGTGGGCTGCCATCCAAGTGCCCTGACTCAGGATGACCCCATGCATAACAAACGGTTGGGACCCACGGTGGGTTCATTGGCTAATGTTCGGAAATAGATTGCCAGGCCCCAGGATATATTCTCGATGCTATTTCTGCCCTTCCCTGGGCTCTGTTATGCCTCCTTTGGTCCAGTGGGAGTAGAACCATTGATGGACTTCAAGGAAGATGAGGTGCCAGTGCTGATCTTGAACAGCACTGATTCATCCTTGTAGATGACATGGTCTCGTGTCTACTCATAAAATGCTGACTTCATTGGTATGAAAAATGGCTGATCCATCAAGAAAAAAAGCACCAGTCTTTTTTGTCATCCTCCCAGGTTCTGGGCTGAACAATGGGCAGTGGCATGAGGTCCGTTTCTTGGCCAAGGAGAACTTTGCTGTCCTTACCATCGATGGTGATGAGGCGTCAGCTGTCCGGACCAACAGTCCCCTCCAAGTTAAAACCAGTGAGAAGTACTTTTTTGGAGGTAAGAATGCCACTTGTCAAATGGTTAATGAAAATATTGGCAAAATGGAGTCTTGATGACATTTGAAAAGTTGAGAAACCAATTGTCACAGATATCTTGGGTCTTAAGTAATGAGAAGATTATAACAGCAAACTCAGCTATGTGTGAAGGGGTATTAAGCCAAAAACGTGGTGAGGTTGGTCAATTTTAGAAAGGAAGCCTGCCAGAAAATGGTATCTTGTCATATTAAATCATTTTGTTGCTGTGCCAGATGTGTTAGTTAGAGGACTGTGTCTTCTACTAAATGACTTTCCATCCTAAAACCTACAAGGTGAAACCTACACTCATGCTTCCACCCCTACAAGACCTTGGGTTCAGCTTGAACAGGTATACGTGTACATTTACTTGCCTAGGAACATCTTTCTATTAATGTGCAAATATCCATTTACCTTCATTTGAAGACGTGTTTATGTATCACCATGTACTTTTTTCTAGGTACTAGAAGGTAAGTCTGTATGAGAGTTGCCATCGTGTCTACTCTCATTAGACAAATATGTTCCCTCCTTGTGTTCCCAAGGTCTCAGAAGAATCCCTGGGAGGCAGTAGGTTATGGGTATGCCCTTGTGAATGGATTAGTACATTCTGTAAAACAGGCGAGGCAAACAGCACGTTCCCAACTATGTAGATGAAGAAACAGAAGCTGGAGAAGCCTTCCTTGTTTGACCCTGACTGTGGAGCAAGCCAATGAGTTCCAGATATCTGACCCCCAGGGCATCCACTCCACCCCAGCCCCCAGCACCCTCCATCACAATATGATAATGAGTGACATCTCAGAGACAGAAGTTGTAAACTAGACCTCTGCTCCTTGGATCCCTCATGGTTGTGGATAATACAGTGACATGAGGAGTAGTTACTTGATAAGTGGTTGGAAATCAGACAGAGTGTCTGCATGCAAGCAAATAAGTGAGGGCCTGTTGCCGTGAAAAGCAACATAACAGCCAAATTGCTACTCCTCCAAAAATAGTATTTAACTTGAGGGGCCTCTGGCTTGCAGCTTCCCTTGCTGTCACAGAGAACACATCCCAGTGGTCTGTTGGAAAGTGGTCAGTGGCTACTTCCCATGCATGTGACTCAGGGCTATCTCTAGCCATGAACTGTCTTGTTGAATGCCCAAGGCCAGTGTGGCTCAAATCTAGCAGTGGGAGGACACCACTTCCTCTTGGACATAGGAGTCCCTGGGTGGTGCGGATGGCTAAATGCTCATCTGCCAAGGGGATGGTGGGGGTTCACCCTGTGGAGCACAGTTTCTGCCCTGAAATACAGCAGAGGCAAGAGTCAAGGGCCACACAATGCCAACTGGTTTATGTATTTGTTTTTTTAAATGCAAGAGGGGGTTAAGTGCTGGAGGGAGAGCGCAGTCTTTGACAATGCCTACATCCAGTACTGAACAACTGGTAGCTTCACTTGATTGTCACACAGTACCCAGTTTTACTTATCACATGACATCAGCAAATGTTGCAAATCTGTTTGGAGCCATTTACCCTGAGGATATTGTTTGGACAACTCGTTTCAGTGGACAGTTTGTTTTCTCAGTTTTCCTTTATCCATCATCCTCACCTAAAGCTTTTTAGAACATATTTTAGACTAGTAAAATCAGTTGAAAAAGATATTTACAATGAATAAGTTGTTGGTCTTGCAAAATTCTATCATGCAATCTCTAGTGTCATTTCTATCACCAAGGCCATGTTTTCCAGCTACCAGTGATTCTTCTTTGTTTCCAACTTTTGCATTCCAGTCACCAGTAATAAACAACACGTCTTGATTCCATGTTTGGTCAATTTTCATATTTTTTTCAACAACATAAACAGTGGCTATACATGTGGACCTTGCCAGATGGAATACACAGGAATCACATTGACTACACCTGTGGAAAGAGGTGATGGAGAAGCTCAATATATTCAGCCAAAATAAGGCCAGGAGCTGACTGTGGAACAGACCATCACTTGCTCGTGTACAAGTTCAAATTGAAGCTGATGACAATTAAAGTAAGTCCATGAGAACCAAAATTCAACCTTGTTATATCCCACCTGAATTTAGAGACCATCTGAAGAGTAGATTTGAATTATTGAGCACCAGTGACCAAAAACCAGATCAATTGTGGGAAGAAATCAAGAACATCATATATGAAGAAAGCAAGATGTCATTAAAAAGACAGGAAAGGAAGAAAAGACCAAAATGGATGTCAGAAGAGACTCTGAAACTTGCCCTTGAACAGGCAGTAGATAAAGCAAATCTAAGAAATGACAAGATAAAAGAGCTGAACAGAAGATTTCAAAGAGCAGCTGGAGAAGACAAAGTCAATTATTGTAATGAAGTGTACAAAGACCTGGAATTAGAAAACCAAAGGGAAGAACACACTTGGCATTTCTCAAGCTGAAAGAACTGAGGAAAAAATTTAAGCCTCAAGTTGCAATATTGATACATTCAATGGACAAAATATTCAGTGATGCAGGAAGCATCAAAAGAAGATGGAAAGAATACAGAGGCACTGTACCAAAAAGAATTGGTTAATGTTCATCTATTTCAGAAGGTAGCATATGATCAAGAACCAATGGTGTTGAAGGAAGAAGTTGAAGCTGCACGGAAGGAATGCACAGAACAAGGCTCCAGGAATTGACGGAATACTCATTGAGATGTGTCAACAAATGCATGCCCCACTGGAGGCACTCATTCAGCTATGCCAAGACATTTGGAAGAGAGCTACCTGGCTAACTGACTAGAAGAGATCCATATTTGTACCCATTCCGAAGAATGGTGATCCCACAGAATGTGGAAATTATCAAGCAGTGTCATTAATATTATACACAAGTAAAATCTTGCTGAACATAATTCAAAAACAATTGCAGCAGTAGATTGACAGGGAACTTACAGAAATGCAAGCTAGATTCAGGAGAAGACATGAAGCGAGGGATATTATTGCTGATGATGGATCCTAGCTGAAAACAAAAAATACCAGAAAGATGTTTACTTGTGTTTTATTGACTGTGAAAATGCATTCGATTGTGTGGATCATAGCAAATTATGGATAACATTGAGAAAAATGGGACTTCCAGAACACTTAATTGTGCTCATGAGGAACCTGTACCTAGACCAAGAGGCTGTCGTTCAAACAGAACAAGGGGATACTACATGATTTTAAATCAAGATGGGTGTGCATCAGGGTTGCATCCTTTCATCATACTTATTCAATATATGCTTAGCAAATATTCCGAGAAGCTGGACTATATGAAGAAGAATGCAGGATCAAGATTGGAGGACCACTCATTAACAACCTGCAATACGCAAAGGACATAACCTTATTTGTTGAAAGTGAAGGTGACTTGAAGCACTTACTGATGAAGATCAAAGACTACAGTCTGCAGTATGGATTACACCCCAACATAAAGAAAATGAAAATCCTCACAACTGGGCCAAAAGCAGCATCACAATAAATGGCAAAAAGATTGAGGTTGTCAAAGACTTCATATTACTTGGTTCCACAATCAACACCAAGGAAGCAGTAGTCAAATCAGATGACAGATGACATATTGCACTGGGAAAATCTGCTGCAAAAGACCTCTTTAAACTGTTGAAGAACAGAGATGTCTCTTTGAAGAATAAGGTGTACCTAACTAAAGTGATGGTGTTTTCAATCACCTAATGTGCATGTGAAAGCTGGAGAATGAATAAGGAAGACCAAAGAAGATGTGATGCTTTTGAGTTGTGGTGTTGGGAAAGAATACTGAAAATATCTAATAAATCTGTTCTGGAGAAAGTGTAGCCAGAATGTTCCTTGGAGGCGAGAATGGTCAGACATTGCTCATGTCGTCAGAAGGGAACATTCCCTGGAGAAAGATACCATGCTTGGTAAAGTGGAGGGTCAGTGAAAAGGGGGAAGGCCCTCAACGAGATGGATAGACACAGTGGCTGCAACGATGGGCTGAGATATAGTAAGGACTGTGAGGCTGGTGTGGGACTAGACAGTGTTTCATTCTGCCATAAGTAGTGTTGCTATGAGTCAGAGCCAACTTGATGGCACCTAACGATAGCACAACACGTTCTTGCCTTAACATCAACTTCAAGGTCAGAGGTACACTTGGAAGACCTTATTGTTGTTGTTGTTAAATACCATCAAGTGGATTCCGAATCATAGTGACCCTATGTACAACAGAATGAAACACTGCCCGGTCCTGCACTAGCCTCACGATCCTTGCTGTACCTGAGCCCATCATTGCAGCTGCTGGGTCATTCCATTTCCTTAAGGGCCTTCTCCTTTTTCATTGACCCTCCACTTTACTAAGCATGATATCCTTCTTCAGGGAATGGTCCCTTCTGACAACATGACCAAAGTAGGCCAAATGAAGTCCAGCCATTCTCACTCCCTCTAGGATTTGTTAGTTCTTCTGGCAGCCCATGGTATTTTCACTATCCTTCACTAACACCACAACTTTTTCTTTTGTAAACATCTCTAGTTTTTCCTCATAGGAATTTTGGCATAGTACTTAAGGCTTTTGACTGCTAACCAGAAGGCTAGTGATTCAAATCCACCAGCCACTCTTCAGAAGGAAGACTGGACAATCTACATTTGTAGAGATACCTCCTCAGAAATCCAAGGAGGGGTCACTATGAGTCTAATTGAGTCGATGGCATTAAATTTGGTATTTTGAGTTTTCTAAAACTTATTTTTCTGTTTTAAGATTATATTGTGCCTTAAAAAGGAGCATTTTCTTACTTTATCATTTGCTTATCAAAGAAAATATTCTCTTACTCTACTTCTTGAAAGGTCAACGTTAACCTGCCTTTCTGGTTTACCGTACTTTGTCTGTCTGTAAAGCCCTACTTTGCTGAACAAAGATGACCTCATCTGCAGGATGACAGACACCCAGTTGGGAAGGGTGGCATTCTTCTCTGTACATGTCTGTGCATGGGCTCATGGGTGGGAGGCACGCTCAGGAGTGACAGAACATCAACATCTCAAAATGACTTTAGAGAAGTGAAATCCGAAGACTCAGAGAAAAGGAATAGGATGTGTTGAAGGCTGAGCGTGTCGTGTGCTCACTGTCCCTCAGCCTCTTGGCGCCTCCTGTCAATCAGCCTTGGGATCGGCCTCGAGCACCGTGGCTACCCCTCTCTGCTCTGGTGAGAAAATAGGGTCAGTTGTTGCAGTGGCAGGAGAGTTCTAGAAGGTGAAATGCTTGCCAGTGTTTTACTTTACTTATGAGGAAATTAAAATTTAAAAAATAGAGCTCCTGCTTGTCATTGCTGTCTGATGACAAGAACTAAGTTCAGGAAACATGCATCACAGTGTCTGGCTGTGTCAATTGCTGGATTTGTAGTCGCTTGAGTTTGGTCTCCAAAAGGTGGGCAGCTTGGGGCTGATGAGTGTCAGGGCTAGTGTTTCCTGTTGCCTCTGGCACTTGGCTCTGACATGTAGCCCCTTGGTGGTCAGCTGTGAGGCCATAGACTCTGAGTTCTTGGAGGTGGGGGAAGAGTTGATCTTTTTCTCCATTGTTTTGAGTGGATAGATCCTGATCTAACAGGTGCATTTGGAAGGGGCCTGCATGAGTGATAGAATGTATGAAACAGGAATGAATGATTAAACAGATGTGCATCTCAGAATCACAGGTGGAATAAAATGCTGGTTTACTTTCATTCACCAGGTTTCTCTGGAAATGCTAAAATCCCTCAGCTGAGATGAAGGCTCTTGTCATGTTTTTCTCCTTACAAAGATGCACTTTCACCAGGAATGGTAACATTCGCTGACAACTAACTGTGTTCTGGCTGTCCTAAATATTTAACTCAGCGATCTTCTCAACACTCCCGTGTCCACCCTCTCGGGACTGTTGTTACTGTGCCCATTTAGCAGAGGTGGAAATTAAGTCTCACTCGAGATTTACCCAGGGATCCTCAGCTCCTGCAACTCAGGATTCGAACCTCGATTTCTCGGATTCTGGTCCTAAACTCAGAACTCACATAATGTGTCTACATTTAGTAAGTGTTGTGTTCATTACGTTCCAGGTGAAGTTGGATTCAGTGAGTTAGAAATTGTTGAAAACATTCCTATTGTAAGTATAATCCAACTTAACAGATCAGATAAGAATAAGAGAGCTGAAAGTCAGGTTTGCTCATTTCTGGAAACCTCTGGAAGCATCTAGAAGCCTCTCCTGCCCTCATCCCACCACTCTGTTGGCAGTCTTCAGTGACAAAGGCAGGTCACATTTCCTCACAAGCTGACTTCCCTGTGCTGTTTACAGCAGTGGGACTTCGGTATGCGCAAGTACTTTATACTGTAGCAGACAGTGTTTCACTGCCATTCGTAAGGTTTCCACTGGCCAATTTTTTCAGAAATGGATGGCCCCATCCTTCTTCCCAGTCTGTCTTGGTCTGGAAGTTCTGCAGAAACCTCTCCACCATGACCCTACTGGTATTTGAAATACCAGTGGCATAGCATCCAGCCTCATGGCAATACGTAAGCTACCATAGTATGACAGACTAGCAGTGCCAGAAGATGAATTCTTCAGGTTGGAAGGCATTCGGGAAAGAGCTGCCTCCTCAAAGTAGAGTCAGTCTTTTCTTTTCTTTTTTTTGATGTTTTTATCTT
>NW_006922143.1:1244992-1286078 GCF_000298275.1 Orycteropus afer afer | reverse complement strand
GAACAAATCTGACCTGGAGGAAGTGCAGCTGGGATGGTTCTTAGAAATGAGAATGGCCAGGCTCTGTCTCACCTGCTTTGGTTGTGTTGTCAGAAGGGTCCAGTGCCTGACTTAAATATTGTTAAGCAGGGACTCACACCAAGCCTTTATTTCTGATAGAATGACCTAGATTTCTTTTTTTTTTTTTTTTTTTTTTTTAATTATTGCGGTACTCTCAACCCTTATAAAAACTTCACTTGCTCTTTGGTGTTCTCTGTTATGGTACAAATGGAGGGAATAGCCTTAGGAAGGTGATTTGCTTGCCATGTGATCTTTAGGAATAAATTAGACATAATTAACTTGTTTTCCTTTTAGTAAGTTATTAATTAGGTGATAGGTTGAGATTCCAGTGGATTAATCTCTTGGCTTCCAGCCTGGAAGCAGAAAGGAATCCAGTACCAAAGAGCAAACAAAACCATCAGGAGCTCTCGAGCCCCCAAAGAAAATAAGCTATTGAACAAGAGAAAGGCAATGAGACACTTTAATCCCAGCATTTACTGAGGATCAGACACTGATGAAATCTCACGATCAAAGCCATTGCATTAAAATGGAAATGCTTGATTATTCTGCTGAGAGCAACACTTTATAATACTTAATTTTTCTTCAGAATCAAACTCATGTCTCAGTTGCACCCTAACAGTTTAGATGTCACAGCATGTGAATCTTCTACCATTATAAGCCTCAATGTTCTAATGTGTAACACAACATTTAGTATCGAAATGGCACTGCCATCTGTCATGGATTGAACTATGTCCCCAAAAATATGTGAGAATCTGGCTGGGCTGTGATTCTCAGCAGTCTGGCAGTTACATAATCTGGCAGTTCTGTAATGATTTAGTCATCCCCATGATGGGATCCAGTGTGATCAGACTATCTCTTTAAGGGGATTAGGGTGGAATGTGACACCCTTACTCAGGGAATTTCCCTGGGGTGTCCTGCATCACCCTTTATATTACAAGAGACAAAAGGAGAGAGAAGTAAGCAGAGAAAGAAGGACCTCAGTACACTAAGAAAGAAGAGATGGGGGCAGAGCTTGTCCTTTGGACCCAGGGTCCCTGAGCTGAGAACCTCCCAGACCCAGCGGAAATGGATAAGATGCAGACAGCTATCCAAGGAACAGTGGGCCCAGATGTGTAAAGGAGACCAGCACTTTCCCCAACAGAGAGGGAGAGAGCTTTCCCTCAAGCTGGCACTCTGAATTTGGATTGCTAGCCTCCTAAGCTGTGAGAGAAACATTTGTGTTTGGTCGTCACCCCCTCTAGTATTTCTGTTCTAGCAGCACTAGAGAACCCAGACACTAGAATTGCAAGATGGGGAGGGGAGAAGTAGCAACAGCATGCTATCACACCATGTGGAGCGGGAAGCATGAAGACAGACGGCCGTGCACAGTGGTAGTCTCCTGGTCGCTGGGCCATGGGCCTCATCCAGCATCTTGTTGTAAGGAGACTCCGGTCCTCTTTTGCTTTCCTCAAATGTTAAGTTGAAAGTCCAAATATCTCATCCTTTTATCTTGAATATTTACTCCCTGTAATTCTGTCCAGTTCTGAGGATTCTTGTTTACTTTAGTTGAAGTGTAACAAATACTACAGACTGTAGTCTTTAATCTTCATCAGTAAGTGCTTCAAGTCATCCTCACTTTCAGCAAGCAACGTTTTCTCATCTGTATATCACAGTTGTTAATGACTCTTCCTCCAATCTTGATGCATATAGTCCAGCTTCTTGGATTATTTGCTCAGCATATGGATTGAATAAGTGTAGTGAAAGGATACAACCCTAATGCACTGCCTTCCTGGTTATGAACCATGTAATATCCCTTTGTTCTGTTTGAATGATATCCTCCGGTCTATGTACAGGTTCCTCATGAGCACAAGTAAGTGTTCTGGAATTCCCGTTCTTCTCAATATTAGCCCTAATTTGTTAAGATCCACACAATCCAGTGCTTTTGCATAGTCAATAAAGCACAAGTAAACATCTTTCAGGTGTTTTTTGTTTTCAACCAAGATCTCTTCTCCAGTTGAATTTTCAGTTCCTTCCAACCTGAGGGCTTCAGCTTACAGCATTGTATCACACAGTGTTTCAGGGCTATTCATAAACTTTTCCAGTAATATATCAGACAGTGTTTCACTGCTATTCATAGGGTTTTCACTGGCCAGTTCTTTGAGAAGTGAATGGCCCCTTCCTTCTTCCTAGTCTTAGTCTGGAAGCTCCATGAAAACCTGTCCACACTGGAAACCCTGTTGATATTTGAAATACTGGTGGCATCGCCTCCAACCTCACAGCCACACACAAGCCACCACAGTGTGATAAATTGACAGACAAGTGGTGGAGGATAACCTCGGCTGGATGGATTCCAGCACAGCTTCCAGAATCAGACAGCAGGAAGAAAGTCCTGGCAATCAGCTTCAGAAAGCCAGGCAATGAAAGGACTGTAGGTCACTGCTGAGCATTGTCTGGCGCAGTGCTGGAGGATGGGCCCCTCATCTGGAAGGCAGGACGGACCCAAGCATGCTGGCAGCTGTGAGAGTACACGGGATTGGACAATGTTTCCTTTTGCTGTACATGAAGTTGCCAGAGTCAGAGCTGAATTTGGCAGCAGTGAGCAATAAGAGTGTATGGAAAGGCCACTGACTGCCACAGAGGCCTTTGAGGTAGGGACCAGGGGGAAGGAAGTTCACACACCCATAGCACACATCTGAGTCGTTTGAAACATCTTCCATGTTGTTGTTGTCATGTGCCGCTGAGTCATCTGCAACTCATAGTGATGTTATGTACAGTAGAATGAAACACTGCCTGGTCCTGTGCCAGCCTCACTATCCCTACTATACCTGGGCCCATCGCTGCAGCCACTCTGTCAATCCATCTCATTGAGGGCCTTCCCCTCTTTTGTTGACCCTCCATTTACCAAGCATGACATCCTTCTCCAGGGAATTGTCCCTTCTGACAACATGACTGAAGTAGGTAAGGAGAAGTCTGGCCATTCTTGCTTCTAAGGAGCGTCCAGCTGCACTTCCTCAAGGACAGATCTGTTAGTTCTTTTAGCAGTCCATGGTACCTTCAGCATTCTTTGCTGACACCACAACTCAAAAGCATCAACTCTTCTTCAGTCTTCCTTGTTCATTGTCAAGCTCTCACATGCATATGAGGCGATTGAAAACACCATGGCTTGGGTTAGAGGCACCTTAGTCTTCAAAGAAGTATCTTTGCTCTTCAGTGCTTGAAAGAGGTCTTTTGCCACAGATTTGCCCAATGTAATATGACTTTTGATATCTTCACTGCTGCTTCCATTGGCATTGATTGTAGAACCAAGTAATATTAAGTCTTTGACAACTTCAGTCTTTTCTCCATTTATCGTGATGCTGCTTATTGGTCCAGTTGTGAGGATTTTTGTTACCTTTATGTTGAGGTGTAATCCATACTGCAAACTGTATTCTTTAATTCTCATCAGTAAGTGCTGTATGTCATCCTCACTTTCAGCAAGCAAAGTTGTGTCATCTGTGTATTGCAGGTTGATAATAAGCCTTCCTGTAATCCTGATGCCACATTCTTCTTCATATAGTCCAGCTTCTCAAGTTATTTGCTCAGCATACAAGTTGAATAAATATGGTGAAAGAATACAGCCATGATGCACTCCCTTCCTGATTTTGAATCATCCATATCCCCTTGTTGTGTTTGAACAACAGCATCCAGGTCTATGTACAGGTTCCTTATGAGTACAATTAAGTGTTCTGGAATTTCCATTCTTCTCAAAGTTATCCTAATTTGTTATGATCCACACAATCAAATGCCTTTGCACAGTCAATAAAAGACAAGTAAACATCTTTCTGGTATTATTTGCCTCGAGTCAAGATCCATCTGATATCAGCTATGATATCCCTTGCTCCATGATCCTTCTGAATTGCATTTCTGGAAGTTCTCTGTCAATATATTGCTGCAACCATTTTTGAATTATCTTCAGTAAGATTTTACTTGCATGTGATATCAGAGATATTGTTCAATAATTTCTGCATTCTGTGGAATCACTTTTCTTTGGAATGGGTACAGTATGGATCTCTTCCAGTCAGTTGACCAGGTTGCTGTCTTCCAAATCTCTTGGCATATCCAAGTGAGTGCCTTGAGCAGGACATCTGTTTGTTGAAACATCTCAATGGGTATTCCGTCAATTCCTGGAGCTTTGTTTTTTGCCAATTCCTTCAGTGCAGCTTTGACTTCTTTCTTCAGTACCATTAGTTCTTGATCATATGCCACCTCCTGAAATGGATGATCATCTACCGATTCTTTTTTGTATAGTGACTCTGTGTGTTCCATCCATCTTCTTTTGATGTTTCCTGCATCATTTAACATATTGCCCATGGAATCTTCAGTATGGCACTTTGAGGCTTAAATGTTTCCTCAGTTCTTTCAGCTGGAGAAATGCTGAGTATGTTCTTCCCTTTTGGTTTTCTAAGTCCAACTCTTGGCATAGTTCATTATAATAATTGACTTTGTCTTCTCAAGCTGCTCTTTGAAATCTTCTGTTCAGTTCTTTTATCTTGTTGACTCTCCCATTTGCTTTAGTTACTCTCTGTTCTAGGGCAAGTTCCAGAGTCTCCTCTGACATCCATTTTGGTCTTTTCTTCCTTTCCTGTCTTTTTAATGACCTTTTTCTTTCTTCATGTATGATGTCTTGATATCATCCCACAGTTCTTCTGGTTTTTGGTCACTGGTGTTCAATGCATCAAATCTGTTCTTTAGATCATGTCCAAATTCAGGAACGATAAAATCAAGGTCATATTTTGGCTCTCATGGAGTTGTTTTAATTGTCTTCAGTTTCAACTTGAACTTGCATATGAGCAGTTGATGGTCTGTTCCACAGCCAGCTCCTGGCCTTGTTTTGGCTGAAGGTATTGAGCTTCTCCGTTGTCTGTTGCCACAGATGTAGTCAGTCTGATTCCTATGTACTCCATCTTGGGAAATCCACTGCCTTTGTTGTTGAAAAACGTATTTACAGTGAATAAGTCATTGGTCTTGCAAAATTCTGTTATGCGTTCTTCAGCATCATTTCTATCACCAAGACCATATTTTCCAACTACCAGTGATTCTTTTGTTTCCAACTTTTGCATTCCAATCACCAGTGATAATTCATACCTTTTGATTGCGTGTTGTATTGATTTCAGACTGCAGAAGTTGGTAAAAATCTTCAATTTCTTCATCTTTGGCTTTGGTGGTTGGTGCATAAATTTGAATAATAGTAATATTAACTGGTTTTCCTCATAGGCATATGATATCATCCTCTCCTTGACAGCATTGTACTTCAGGATAGATCTTGAAACATTCTTTGTAATTATGAGCACGACACCATTCCTCTTCAATTTGTCATTCCTAGCATGGCAAATCATATGGTTGTCTGATTCCAAATGGCCAAAACCAGTCCATTTCAGCTTACTAATGCCTAAGATATCAATCTTTATGTGTTCCATCTCATTTTTGACAACTTCCAATTTTCCTAGATTCATACTTCGTACATTCCATGTTCCAATTATTAATGGATATTTTGTTTCTTCTTGAATTGTGCCACATCAGCAAAATGAGGTCCTGAAAGCTTTAGGCCATCACATCAATAAGGTCAGCTCTACTCTGAGGAGGCAGCTCTTTCCTAGTCATGTTTTGAGTGCCTTTCAACCCGAGGTGCTCATCCTCTGGCACTATATCAGCTAATGTTTCAAGGCTATTTTTCAGTAATATAGCAGACAGTGTTTCACTGCTATTCATAAGGTTTTCCCTGGCCAATTCTTTGAGAAGTGGATGGCCTCTTCCTTCTTCCAAGTCTGACTTAGGCTGGAAGCTTTGCTGAAACCTGTCCACTGTGGCTAATCCTGTTGGCACTTCAAACATTGATGACACAGCCTCCAGCCTCACTGCAATACACAAGTCACCATAGGATGACAAACTGACAGACAAGTTTGTCTCCCTTAGCTGTTCCAGACTGCTCCACTCCTATTTTCCGGCCTTCCTTAATAGTTCTGGCCCTCCAGAAATCATCTGCAGCTGCCTCCCAGCCTTCCCTGCCAGTTCAGGCCCTCCGAAAAGCTGTCTGCCACTGCCTGCTGGCCATCCTTACCAGTTCTGACTCTCCAAAAACTTATAGCCAAGTCACTGTGGTAACAGTAGGTCTTTTTAAGTGTTGACTGTACTTTATTTAACCCCCCACACACACAAAAGGAATACCAAGAAAGTATCCCAGGAAGGAGCGCTAGCTTGTGGAATCACCTACCTTGATAGTTTAGAAATGTGTGTGTAAAGCCGCCAATGTATCTGAGACCCATGTGTCCCAAGGAACCTGCTTCCATCAGAGCAAGGAGATCTGTCTTTGCTTTGTAATCATCACCACCTGTTGGGTGTGTTGACAGCTTTACCAATTAAGAGTCCAGCAGCAGGTCCCGTGAATGTGACTTGCTTTGCAAACTTCCTCCCATCCTATATCTTGTAGGTTTGTTTTCATCGATGGAATTTTGTGCAGTGAAGGTCAGCTGTGAGGTGTGTTTATCCTGAGTCCCCAGTGACTTTGAGCATGCATGTTACTTCAGGTAGTTTCCCAAGTATGTTAATAGTTACTTTACTGTGTCTTGTCTGTAGAATTCACCATAGTTTGGCTTTTATTCAGGTGAGACAGATACTGTGTCTTAGTTATCTAATGCCACTATAACAGAAATACCATACATGGGGGGCATAGCAAGCAGAAATTTACTTTCTCACAGAACAGGAGGCAGCAGCCCCAGAGGAAGGCTTTCTCTCTCTGTCGGCCCGGGACCGGGTCCTTGCCTCTTCTGAGCTTCTGCTCCTGGGCAGTCTTCCTGTGGCTTGGTATCTCTCTTCCCCCATCTCTGGTTCTCCTGCTTGCTTGTCTAATCTCTTTTGTATCTCAAAAGAGATTAACTCAAGACACATCCTACACTAATCTTGTCTCTTAACAGAACAAAGATAACCCATTCCAGACTGTGATTACAAACACAAGCCTAGAGGTTAGGATTTACAACTCATTTTGTTGTTGTTGTTGTTATGTGCCATCACGTCTGACCCACTCATATCAACCTCTCCTTGGGTTTCTGAGGCAGTATCACTACGGAAGTAGATTGCCCAACCTTCCTTCCAGGGAGTGGTTGGTGGGTTTGAACCTCCAGCCTTCCACTTAGCAGTCAAGTGCCTTAGGCACTATGCTACCAGAGCTCCTAGGGAGAGACATAATTCAGTCCATAGCATAGCCCATCTGTGAATAGCCCATGTGTGGATCATAGGAACATCTGTTCATGGTCTCTCATGCCCCCTTCATGCTAATCAAGCTGTATTACATCTATGCTATTCTGTCTTTTTCCAAGTAATTTCACATGATCTGATTTCATGACCAGGAGCCAGTCTGATGTCAGAGATACGTTTGGGCTTCTATTTGTATTCGGTTATTAAAAGCAGGTCCTGTCCTCAGAGATGGTCACACACGAAACATGTATTTTACTCCGACCCACCAACTCTATGAAACCCATAGTGACTTCAATTGTGCTCATCGAAGGACAAAATTAGGTTTCAGGATTTAACCTGGGCAGCATAATAAAATATAGACAGCATGTTTGCCTGAGAGCAGTAGGAACAAAAAGAGATGATTTGAACAAGAAGATAGTACAGAATGATAATGAGATGAGACTGTGAGACTGTGGAGGGGCTGGACCTCTCCCAGGTTGAGAGGTTGAGAGAGTGAGAGTGCCCCCAAAGGTGAGAGCCTTCCATGGGTTAGAGCCCCCCACCACAACTGCTTTGTTTTTGTTTTTATTCCACTGTGTGACACTAGCTGTGGAT
Source organism: Orycteropus afer afer (assembly GCF_000298275.1). Taxonomy (NCBI): domain Eukaryota; kingdom Metazoa; phylum Chordata; class Mammalia; order Tubulidentata; family Orycteropodidae; genus Orycteropus; species Orycteropus afer. The sequence continues at coordinate 1,278,215 of NW_006922143.1, read as the reverse complement.
CTTATGTTAGTAACATACATCTACCTCCTGACCTCATCTGTGTGACCATATGCACCTTTGACCCTTCCATTGGTTGCTTCTGTTGGCCTTTCCACAGAGAAGGACCAATGGATGCACATGTATTGAATTGCACTGAACTTTGAAGCATGGGTAAAATGACAGCAACTCTAGGCAACACATGATGTTTCCTAACGAGTACAGTTCAGCTCAAGCCAACAGGTCAACAGACTGCCTCTTCATTGATGAGAAACCATAAACTAGTGCTCTATGTGGTTTTTCCAACAAGAAATATAGCGATCCTCACCGTCGTGTTAGCCTGGCACTAAATGTGTTATCTCGTAACACCTAATTGACATGTGTGCCAGACATTTTAAAGAACATGTAGTGATGCTGGCAGTGAGAAAAATTGGCCATTCCCATCAAGCTCTGTGTCTTCTCCAGGAAATAAGATGTGACTTTGCAAGAAGAGCATGTGGGTGAAAAGATTGATACCCTGCTCTCTCAGAACCTCACCTTAATATTTCACTTTACTTTGGACATGTACTTTGTAGAAAGCCTTTATTGACTCTGATTCCTGCAAGAGTTCTGTAACCCTGGAACATCAAGCTTTTACCCAGGGTTAAGCCATTTCCAATGTTTTGAACATAAACTTTCGTTATTTGAATGGGTTGCTATTCCCTTAGTCACTCCGGGCTGGAAAGAGAACACTGATCGATATTATCCTCTTTTTTAGCAGAAGTTGGTGGGTGGCTGAGGGAGCAGTTCATCCTTAACTTCCATTCACCAGCTCAGTTCCCTGTTTGCCTTCATGTAGGTGCATGTCTGTCTGCGTGTCCTTGTGGTTGGTAGTTGCCATGAGTTATCTCATGGTGGCCCCATATATAACAGAACAAAATGGTGCCCAGTCCTGCTCTGTCCCAATGATTTCTCATGAATGTAGCTTCTGCACTAAGTCAGACTCGGGAGAGAGGTCTGGTGATGTCCTTCCAAATGTTAGTGCAAACCTTGTGGATATCAGCAGACTGTTGTCCATGTCCCTTATTGTTGTTGTTAGGTGTCGTCAAATCAGTTATGACTCATAGTGAACCTGTGTGCAGCAGAACAGAACACCACCTGGTCCTGTGCTGTCCTCACAATCGTTACAGTGCTTGAGGCTCATCATTGCAGCCACTGAGTCAGTCCATCTCATTAAGGGGCTTCCTCTGTTTTGCTGACCCTGTACTTTAGCTAGCATGGTGTTGTTCTTCTCTAGGGACAGAGCCCTCCTGATAACATAACCGAAATACAAGAGATAAAGTCTGGTCCTCCTCCCTTCTAAGGAGAATATATTTCCTCCAAAACAGATTTGTTCCTTCTTCTGACAGTCAGTCCATGCTACATACACTGTTCTTTGTCAATAACATAATTCAAATGCATAAATTCTTCCAGTCTTCCTTGTTCATTAATCTAAGTTTCACATGCATATGAGGCAATTGAAAATACCATGGCTTGGGACAGAGTCACCTTAGTCTTCACAGTGACATGTTTGCTCTTTAACATGAAAAGGAGGTTTTTTGCAGGAGATTTGCCCAATGCAATACATCCTTTGACTTCTTTACCACTGCTTGCATGGATTTTGATTGTGGATCCAAGTAAAATGAAATCTTTGGCAGCTTCAGCATTTTCTCCATTTATCATGATGTTGCTTATTGGTCTGCTTGAAGGATATTTATTTTCTTTATAGTGAGGTGTAATCCATACTGAAGGCTGTAATCTTTGATCTTCATCAGGAAGTGCTTCAAGTTTTTTGTTTAGTAAGCAACATTGTGTCTGCATATTGTAGGTTGTTAATGAGTCTTCCTTCAATTCTGATACCATGTTTTTCATATAGTCCATCTTCTTGGATTATTTACTCAGCATATAAATTGACTAAGTATTGTGAATGGATATAGCCTTGATATAAATCTTTCCTGATTTTAAACCATGTAGGATCCCCTTGTTGTTTTTGAATGACAGCCTCTTGGTCTATGTACAGATTCCTCATGAGCACAATTCATTGTTCTAGAATCCCCATTCTTCACAATGTTGTCCATAGTCTGTTATGATCTACACAATCAAATGAAATCAAGTAGTAAGTAAAACACAGGGTAACATCTTTCTGATACTGTTTTCAGGCAGATCCATTTGGCATCAGCAATGATATCCTTCGATCCATATTCGTTTCTGGATCTGACTTGAATTTCTGGCACTTTCCTGTTTCTGTATTGTTGCAACCATTTTTAAATTATTTTCAGCAAAACTTTACTAGCCTGTCATATTAATGATATTGTTACATAATTTCTGCATTCTGTTGGATGGTCTTTCTTTGGAATGAGCACAAATATGGATCTCTTCCAGTCAGATAGCTCTCTTCCCCATTTCCTGGCATTAGTGAGTGAGCATTTCCAGCATTGTGTCTGTTTTGTAACACATCTCAGTGGGTATTCTGCTGATTCCTGCAGCTGTGTTTTTCACCAGTTCCTTCTGTGCAGCTAGGATTTCTACCTTCCTACGGTTAGTTCTTGATTATATATTATCTCTTGGTTGAATGTCTACCAATTGTTTTTGGTATAGGGACTATATATTCTTTTCATCTTCTGTGATAGTTGGAGCTGTATGTAGGTCATCTTGGCTGGACCACAAATCTGTGTGGCTTAAGCAACTGTGATGTGGGTTGTTCCAATGATGGGATCAGATGTATATGTTTTGAGCAGCAAATCCATTGAAAGGGAGTTTCCCTAGGGGTGTGGCCTGCTTCCAATATATTTACGGAAATCCTGGGAAAAGATACACTCTTCTGTGGATTGGGATTCTGCCTACAACTGTCTGTGAATGAACAATCCACCATTTGGCCTGGAGATCTTGGATTTGTTATTCGTTGGAGTCAACAGCCAGTATACAGCCTGCCAACCTTGAGCTCCTCAGCCTCTGCAACCATGTGAGTCAGGATAAGCCTCCAGCTTGATGTTTTATCCAAGAACTTGGGACCTGCCAGCTTCTATAAGTGTGTGAGCCATTTTCCTAAGATAAATTTATCTTTCTCTATATATATAAACTTTACTGGTTTTGTTTCTCTAGAGAACCCAGTCTAATACATTTGGTACCAGGCTTGGTTCTAGAGAGACAAAATCATAAGGATGGGCTTCCTAAATCGGTTCTCCAATTTGATTAATCATAAAGGCATTGATGACTCTGCCTCTGTTAGTAAAGAGGGCACTGCTAATCTATGGCTTGAGGTGGCAACATTAATGTGAAAAATAGCACCACCGATAGATCAAGTACTTTTGAGAAGCGAGGCTCTGGGTGATTGCATATTTGATAGCTTTCTGCAATTTTGTCAGCATGAGGAGTAAAGAAAGCTGCTTAATTTGTTGTACTTACACTAGAAAAGTAGTGAAAGAGTGAGATGACCTCAAGGCTTAGGTGCTGCATAAAAGACCTCAATATTTCCAGTTGTGCTCTGAAAGAAAGCCTTATTTCTTCTAGTTACAGAGCTGATATTGCCGAAAACCAAATCCATAGTCTTATTATAAGGGTGGCTGAATTACAATGGCAATTAAATTACCACCCAGAATGGTATCTGAAGTTAAAGTGAGGGCACTGATTGGGAAAAACTGGGATCCTGAAACCTGGAATGGGGACATATGGGCAGATAGTCAGGAAGATCATGATATGGAGCCTGTAAATTCTGTTGAATCTCTTCCATCTGAGAGGATTACTGTAAAACATTATCCCCTCCTCCTCAGTTTGATGGGATTAACCTGACTGTTCCTGCTGGGTCATTGCCTGAGGCAGAGGCCATGCAGAACATTGCTGAATGTTCTCAGGAACTGCCCCAACTACCCATTATTGCTGCTAGACCTATGACTAAAGTTAGGTCCAAGTGAGCCCCAAAAGGTGAAATACGAAGTGTGACTGAGGAGTTGGTACACCACACCTGAAAAGACCTATTTGATTTTGCTAACATGTACAGACAGAAACCTGGAGACCATGTATGGCAATGGCTACCAAGGGTGTGGGATAGTGACAAGGAATGTAACATTGGCAGTCTGAATTTATTGATTTAGGCCCACTATGTCTGGATTCTTCATTCGATGTTTCAGCTCAAGAGGTTAGGAAAGGATCTAATAGTTTATTTGGTTGGCTTACTAAAACATGGATTATGTGATGGCCTACCTTACGTCAAGTTGAAGTACCAGACCTGGTATAATGTAGAAGAAGGTATCCAGAGGCTTAGGGAAATTGGCCTGTTAGAATAGATTTATCAGATTAGACCCCTAGAGCCAGAAATGGAGAGTCCAGAAGACTTGCCTTTCACCGGTACTGTGAGGAAGAAATTTGTGAAGGGAGCCCCAGACAGACTGCTGTGATTGCTGTTTTATGTAGGCCAGGTTTGACAGTGGGAACTGCCCTAATTGAACTAAGAAACTTAACTACAGTGGGACTGATTGGACCCCTTGGTAGTAGGAGCCAAGTGGCAGCAGTTAATCAACAAAAGCAAGGTGGGCGTGGTTACCATAATGGAAAGCAGAGTCGGAACAGTACTCAGAATAATTTGACTCATGTGGAGTTACAGCATTGGCTACTTGTGCATGGTGTTCCTAGTAGTGAAATAGATGGCAAACCTAAATATTTACTTGATCTGTATAGACAGAATTCTAGGTCACATGAACAGCAGCCTAGATTAATTGCCAGAATACAGAGTCACAGCCTCTCAATCAATTCCCAGACTTGAGTCAGTTTACATACCCACAACCCCTTGAATGAAGGGGAGGCTGGGTCCCTTTAAGGAAGGACCCCGCTACATTGCCAAAAATCTACAATGTCAGTCTTTCTCCCAGCCTTCCCCAAAGAGATCTGAGGCCTATTATGAGAGTGACTTCATTGGGGGAAAAGGAAATAATCAGAATTTTTAGGTATTACTGGTCACTGGCTCTGAACTGACAATAATTCCAGGAGACACAAAGCATCATTGTGGCCCACCAATCAGAGTGCAGGCAAATGGAGGTCAAGTAATTGATGAAGTCTTAGCTAAGGTGCATCTCATAAAGGGTCCCTGAACCCATCCTGTAGTGATTTCCCCAGTTCCAGAATGCATCATTGGCATAGATATCCTGAGCAATTGGTAGAATTACCACATTGGGTCCCTGACATGTGGAGTTAGGGCCATTATGGTAGGAAAAGCCAAGTAGAAGCCATTAGAACTGTCTCTACCTACAAAAATAGTAAATCAAATGCAATACTGCATCCCTGGAGGGGTTGCAGAGATTACTGCCATCAAGGACTTGAAGGATGCAGGGGTGGTGATTCCCAAGACATCCCCATTTAATTCGCCTATTTGGCCTGTGCACATCAAGTGGTTGATATATAACATCTAAATGTGTACCATAGAGTCATGAGCTAGTATATGCAGTGCCCCCGGGAGTTCCCAGTGGCAGCCCCTGCAAAAATCCAGAGGGGCCGTATTCGCCTTGAGTCCCCAGGCTGACTGATAACAGTGAAACCCGGCCCATCTCAAGGGGGTGGCCTGTGACCAAACTGGTAACAATGAAGCATGGCTATCCTGAGGGCCCGGCGCATGACATGCACGTGCTTTGGCCAGTTACTTTTATTTACACTCCTTGGACAGCAAATAAAGTAGTTTCTTTACATCTGTTCTAATGAGATAGTTTGAAAGCTTTATATAAATGCTTCTATAAATCCCCGTTGTAGTTAATTGATTGAAAATAGGAGTCTTTCATCAGTGTAGGCCGTTTCAAAACCAATATTGGTATATTAACATTTGCTTCTCATTCGCAGTTATTTTCCACCACCGCCCCTTTCTTTCTTTAAAGAACTTGTGATGTGAATGTTACATATTCAGTTAAATGGTATTTAGAAGGTAGCAGTTTCTACCCGCACCATGGCTTCCTTTTGCTTGGTTCAAAGGCCTAGCTAACATATGTTTGCGGAAGATAAGGTTCCGGTTTACAAAATGGTGTTCTGACGGCTAGTGATGACTGTCTTTTCTGTCTCCTTAAAGACAATATATGCGTTCCACCTTCTTCGCTTCCTTCAGCAAAGTCAGTGCCTCTCAGCTGTGTTCACGGGATCAGTCATACTTTGGATTTACATTTAAATTTAGCGCTCGATTTCCATGTTCCGATTCTAGGAGCTGCAGGAGCGTGACACTGTAGAGGGGGCAGGGTGAGCCCTCGAGAAGGAGGGAGCAGCATCAGGCCTCCTGAATCCTGACCAAAGCCTTGTCCATTCCGACGTGGTTGGGTGGGAAGTGGTCCCTGGTTAATTTACTACCCATTGGCTTCAAGAACCATAAAGGAATGTTCTGTGAGGGCCACAAGCCAGTCTGTTTCACAGGTAAGGATGAAATGTGACACTATAAATAGCACCCTCATTTAACTGTGACCTTGCCCCATGACACAGGGTTCCAGCCATGACTGTTCATCCATCCCATCGTCAGCTCCTTCCTCTGGCCACGGCCACCAGTCATTGCTTCTAAGATGCAGAGGAGCCTGAGCAGCCGCACAGAGATGAGCACTGAGAATGTGGGGGAGGAGAAAGGAGTGGGATCTGAGGGTGGAGAAAGCATTCCACTGTGTTGGTCCCCACTCAGAAGTCACAGGCCACCATAGCTTCACAGCAAATGCTGAAATTCTTAGACCGACTGACAAAAACTGTGCATAATCTGTTCCCAGTTTATCTTTGAAGCCTTACATCCTGTTTGCTCCAGTGACATCATGGAGATCTATCACTTTTTCTGAAGCATTTTTTCTTACCCCTGCCTTTACTTATGCTCACTACTCTCTACCTGTGAATCATGCATTCATTCATTCATCATGCTGTGATCAACAATAAATACTGATCAAGCTGTGTGCCAGGCACTGAGAATACAAAAATGAAGAAAGCATACTTTTTAAATTCTTATTGTGATTTGGGTGAACACTTACAGGGCAAATTCACTTTCCATACAGCAACTCACATATACTTTGTCTCATGACATTGACTGCCATTGCCACAATGCAACATCTCCCCTCCCACTTCCTCTCCATAGTTACCTCTTCCCTATGTCTTTCCCTCCCATGCACTCCTGCCCTCCTGAGCTATGTCCCTGTGCATACACAGCCCTTCTATTCTCCCATGATTGTTCTCTCCAAGGTGCGTATCTACCTAATAAAAATATTCAGCTCATATGCCTATCTTTTGCTTGGCTGGAAGCCATAGGTGTGGGTTCAATTGCAGACCTGAAGGGCAGTTAGGGGCCACAGTCTCAGAGGTTCCCTCCAGGCTCTATCAGACCAGCAAACCTGGGTCCCCCTGCTTTTTTAAAAAATGATTTTGAGTTTTGTTCCACACTGTTTTCCCACTCCATCTGGGATCTCCTACATAGAGTCCCCTCCGAGTGGTTGGCAGTGGTAGCTGGGCACCATCTAGTTCTTCTGGTCTCACAGTCATGCAGGCTGAGGATCACATCATGTACCAGTCACTTGCACTAATTGTTTCCATGTGCCATTAGTTTTCTTCCTTTTTCTTTGCTCTGGACAAAGAGAGACCCATTGTTGCATCTGGATGGCCCCTTGCAAGCTTTTAGGATCCCAGTTGCTACTCGCCAGATTAGGATGTGGAACAATGTTTTGTGTGGTATATTATGCCAATGAAGCTTGATGTCCCCTGTGACCATGGTCCTGAACCCACAGGTCCAACTACTCGCTCCCTCTGGGTAGCTGGCTGTGGCCAAGAAGTGAGTACAACAGAAAGCATACTTCTTATGTGGTGGAGCTCATGGTCAAGTGAGAGAGATGCCATCACAGTCCCTGCAGAGCTCTGCAGCAGTGGGGCAGCAAATGTTCTGCAAGGATGCAAACCTGTCTGAGCTTCGAATCCTGGACCACCACTCCTGCTGACATCTCCAGTTTATGAGCTGTAGTAAAAGTAATTGTCTGTATGCCTTATTTTGCAGATAAATCATTAAATCTTGAATTATCTCAATTTAATATGCACTTACATTCTTCTTAACTAAATCTATGCTTATTGCAGAAAGTGAGTTTTTTTTAATTGTCCATAGTCTTAAACATAGTGCTTATATGTATAAAATGTGCATAGCGAATATTTTTGCAAGAATAAGTAAAGGAAAGAAGGAAGGGAAAGAGCCAACACCTATCCAGAATAATCCACTTTATGAGGGAAGATTAAAGAGCACAAACATCATAAATTGCACACAAGAAGGCAGATGTCCACACACCAGTGGATCTAGGGCATCCCATTAGGTGGTTACTCTCAGGGCTCAGTCCTGTATCACCAACCAGTACATCTGTTAGGTGGTTGCTCTCAGGGTTTGGTCCTGTACCACCCACCAGTAGATCTTCCTAGTGGCACATGTAGTCTGGGGAAAGTGCCACATTGGTTTAGGAGGGAGCAACACATGAAAAATCTAAGCAGAAACCACGTGTGTGTGTCATCTCGCAACCATATGTCAATCAGTGTCCCGTCCTGGGTAGACTGTGTTTCAGGGATGCTGGAAACTATTGACACTGGCATTTCAAATACCAGCAGCGTTGCTCATGATGGACCAGTTTCAACAGAACTTCCAAACTAGACAGACTAGGAAGAAAGGCCAGGTGATTGATTTCCGAAGGTTAGCCAGCACAGACCCCATGGACCACAACAGTGTTTATCATCTCATGCAACAGGAAGTCCAGGGCTATGATGAGCATTACCCCCCACTCTTGGTAACTTCAATTATCCTTTCCCAAGGGTGAGCTCTCCTCAGGAAAGCGAGTCCATGGACCAGAAGAAGTTCACATGTAGCTTTCTCGTCCAGTCATCAGCAAGAGGTCCACGATTGCATGATTGCCTCATGCTGAGCTTTTTGACATGAAAAAATGCTCACCCTGCTTAAGGCACTTGACCACTAACCAGAAGGCTGGCAGTTCAAACCCACTAGTCACTCCTCAGAAGGAAGGTTGGGCAATCTACCTTCGTAGTGATAGTGCCTTGGAAACCCAAGGACGGGTTGCTATGTGTCGAAACTTAAGCTATTTGTGCAAAATCACAGCAGTGAAAGTCAAGCCTGGACAGACCTGCCCTTTTGTTCTAGTTAAAGCCCTTCTTGCTGTACCTGCCACACTTTTTATGTCAACTCAGAGCTCATGGGTCATTGGAACAGTAAACCTACCTGCATATCCATGAACCACCTGCAACCTTGGGAACTTATTGGTAAGTTGATGTTATTTTTGTTGTTAGTTACCATCGAGTTGGGTCTAACTCGTCATCTCCTTCCGTATAGCAGATGGAAATGGTCTCCATCCTGCATTGTCTTCACGACGGTTGCAATGTCTGAGTCCTCTCTGGGGGTTTTGGTGTTAATACATCCCGTTGAGGGTTTCCTTCATTTCATTTACCCTCCACTTTACCAAACATCGTGTTCTCTCTACCAGTTGGTCTTTCTGATGACGTGTCCAAAGTAAGCAAGCTGAAAGCTCATCCTCCCAGTTCCAAGGAACAGCCCGGTTATATTTCTTTAAGTCTGGTTTGTTCACTACTCTGGCCCCCAGTGTATATGCACTATTCTTTTCCAACCCCACACTTTGAATGCACCAGTTCTTCCTCCCTCTTCCTTTTCCTGTGTCCACCTTTCATATGCAGATGAAGTAACTGGAAAGATCATGACTTAGATGAGGCTCATCTGACTAAAATTCATGTTGTTAGATGCCATCCAATCAGCTCCGACTCTTGGTGACCCCGTGTACAGAAGAATGAAACACTGCCTGGTCCGCATAGCGATGTCTTCACAGTCATTGCTGTGTTGGAACTGACTGTTGTAGCCACTCTCTCAATCCATCTCCTTAGGGGTCTTCCACTGACACTCTGCTTTACCAAGCGTGATATGCTATTCCAGGGACTGGTCCCTCCTGACAACATGACCAAAGTACAAGAAGCAAAGTTTGGCCGTTCTCATTCTATTTATTTTTTTTATTATGCTTTAGGTGCAAACTTAGAGAGCAGAATTTGTTTTACATTCAACATTTCCTGTACTTTAGGTTTCATTCCCCAATTACCATCCCAACCCACTCTCCTCCTTTCCCTTCCCAGTAAGCGCCCCCCTACCCTTCTTAGTTATGCACTCCTGCCTGTCCAGCTTTTCTTCCGTGTGACTGTTGCCCATGGCTGATTGCTCCAAGGGATATATCTCCGTACAGTAGGTGGGTGCATTGCCGTGGGTTGGGTGTTTTGCGTGTAAGCCTTATTTACTATTGGGCTGAGAGCCAGCCCTTGGGAGTCAGTTTTATCCCAGGCTTAATGTATATCTCAGGGCCATTGTCTTGGGGGTCCCACCACACTCCATCCAACCAGTAATTCTGGTCATTATTGTGTTTTTGAACTTTGTTCCACATTTTTCCTCCCACTCCATCCAGGATCTTCAATTTTGATCCCTTCCCATGTAGTTGGCATTGGGAGCCAAGCAACGTCTAGTTCTTCTGGCCATTCTCATTGTAAGGAGCATTCTGGCTGTACTTCTTTGAAGACAGCTTTGTTTGTTCTTTAGTCCATGGTACATTCAGTATTCTTCACCAACATTGTAATTCAATTACATCAACTTTTCTTTGGTGTTCCTTATTCATTGTCCAGTTTTCACATGTATATGTTCTTGTTCTTAGGTGCCGTTGAGTTGGCTCCAACTTGTAGCAACCCAACCCTGTGGACAACAGAATGAAGCACTGCCTGGTCCTGTGCCAGCCTCACAATCCTTGCTGTCCCTGAGCCCATTGTGACAGCCACTGTGTCAGTCCATTGCATTGAGGTCTTTCCCCTTTGTCACTGACCCTTCTCCAGGGAATGGTCCCTACTGACAGCATGACCAAAGGAGGTGAGGTAAAGTCTGGCCAATCTCGCTTCCAAGGAGCATCCCACCTGCACTTCTTTCAGGACAGATTTGTTCATTCTTCTGGCAGTCCATGGGACTTTGAGGATTCTTCAGCGAATCACAACTCTAAAGCATCAACTCTTCTTTGGTCTTCCTTATTCATTGTCCAGTTTTAACATGCATATGAGGCAACTGAAAATGCGTTAGATGTACCTTAGTCTTCAAAGACACATCTTTGCTCTTCAGCACTTTAAAGGTTCTTTTGTAGCAGATTTTCCCAGTGCAATACATCATCTGATTTCTTGACTGCTGCTTCCATTGGTGTTGATTGTGGAACCAAGTAATGTGCAGCCTTTGACAACTTCAATCTTTTTTCCGTTTATCGTGGTCCTGCTTATCGGCCCAGTTGTGAGGATTTTTGTGTTCTTTGCTGAAGTGTAAGCCACACGGCACACTGCAGTCTTTCATCTTCATCAGCAACTGCTTCAAGTCATCTTCACTTTCAGCAAGAAAGATGTGTCATCTGCATATCGTAGGTTGTTAATGAGCCTTCCTCCAATCCTGATGCCCTGTTCTTCTCCATATAGTCCAGCTTCTCAGATTATTTGCTCAGCATACAGATTGAATAAGCATGGTGGAAGAATATAACGCTGACACATTGCCTTCCTGATTTTAAACCATACAGTATCTCCTTGTTCTGTTTGGATGACAGCCTCCTGATCTTTGTACAAGTTCCTCATGAGCAAAACTCAGTGTTCTGGAATTCTGTTCTTCTCAATGTTATCCATAATTTGTTATGATCCACACAATCAAATGCCTTTGCATAGTCAATGAAACACAAGTAAATATCTTTCTGGGATTCTTTGCTTTTAGCAAGATCCACCTGACATATGCGTAAGGCTTTTATAATTTTTGTAATGTGTGTAAGTAAGTAGAGTTACAAATTCATAATTACATTATTCCTATTCCTGTTATGTTTCCAATAGGAAGGGTTTTCATTTGTGAGTGCAGAGTCCTTTGCCTTGATTGTTGAAGAGAATGTGAGAGATCTGTCACCATGAGTGAGCGTTACATTAAACGCACATTGATTCGCAGCTGGTGTAGCTGTGGCTGCTGGAGCCAGGCAAGCACACGGATTTTGTGCAGAACCTGCATTTCGTGTTCTCCTTCCTCTGCTCCAGTGTGTGCAGGATGCAGGAGCCTGACTCTGCCCTGCAGGGGTCACACGGGAAGTGGCTTCATGATGCGATCTCTGCTTAAACATCCTGTTTCCCTCGAAGGGATGCCCTGCTTTGGTAATTGGGAGTGTATTTGTGGAGAAGGATGTGAAGTGTAATGTAGTTTACTTTATAGTGCTCGTTTCCCAGAAAGCCTGCTAAGGTCTCCAGTCAAGTTGAGGAGTGTTGACCTCTTCACTTTAATCAAGCAAAAGTCTATGATGCTCAAAGAGTACACAAGTGAAAATCCACGCTTCGTACTTCTGAAATTTCATCTGTGTGTCTACATTTATGTGTCTGCATATGAGTCTGTGTATCTGCATGTGTGCCTGCCTCTGTGTGTGTGTGCGTGCGTGTCTGTGTGTTTGTGTGTGTCTGATTTGGTCGGATTTTCCTGAATATCTAAATCAGAATTGGGTTTTTTTTGTTTTTTTAAAGTGAACATTAGTTTCATCGATACCGTAGTTTGGGTATAAAGCATGCCTTCATATGGTAGACAGTACATTTCAGAGTCACACTAAGTACAGGTTTTATTGTTGCTTTAAAAGCTGGACTTAGGCAGTCTGTACTCCCAAGAGCAAGCGTTGGTCTTGAGCGAGCTGCCAGGGCCACAGCTCCATACAGCCACTGTGAAAGCCGACTTAGCTCTGCAAGTTCAGCTCTGGACACCAACAAGACTTTGCACTTTAGAAAACCCTGTACAAGTATCAGCATTTTCACGTGGCTATATTCTTTGCCAAGATAAATTGATATTTTTTCTCATGAAAAGACCTAAACATTTTTATCCATCAGAGGACTCACCTCAACCAATGCATCTGAGCAACTGACCTTTTGATCAGAGGTTATCTGTGCATTTGGGTTCTGTATGAGAAATTTGTGATACGTGTTTCCTCTTTGGGAGGTTCTCCTATTTATTTGCTGATTATTTGTTGCAAATTATTGTTCTGAAGTTTCAAATGTTCCTGTAATATGTTGGGCCCAGTATATAGTAATTTATCTCTTTATGTTTTGAAAATTAGCTTTCCACACAGTGATGTGGAAAATACAACATTTGCACTTATTTCTTTTACACAGATTGTATTAGTTCTGTATTATAATAAGCACAGAACAGAATATCTTTAAATTATGGGCTAAGTTTTATTTCTTCTTTCTTTCGCTGGCACCTAGAATAACACTAGAACAACCACAACTGACTGGAGAAAAGAAGGAGGGAAGGCAGGAAAGAAAGAAAGGAGGGGAAAATCAGGAAGGAAAAGAACTATTGAGTGGTTTGAGAATTTTACAGAAACAAGGGAACTGTTAAAACTCCCATCCCTGTAAATTAATTTCTTCAATAAATGGTGAATAATATCTAGATGGGTGATATACAGTAGTGATGTTTTGATTTCTGGAATAACTTGTTCCTCTGGAGAAGAACATAGGCTATATATTCTTTAAAGCCTCAAGTTCTCATTAGTAGACTGTAAGCTTCAGGAAAGTTGCCTTAGTTCAGCCATTTCTACACACATGCTTTTGCCCCTGCCTTTGCAAATCAATTAATCATTATTTGGCATCAATGCACTGGACCTCTGGGCAAACCCCTTGGAGTTTTCCATCACTGAGAATTATTAAAACAAGAGCTTCACAGCTATATCTTCAGTTGTGCCTAAAGAGCAGATAAGACTGTATAAATCTGATCCCAGGACAAGGAGTTGTGTAAATCAAGACAAGCAGGCAGGTGATTACTCCGCCAGTGATTTAAGACAGCACCTTCTTTCAGTGGTCACGAATAAATGCCTTTTAAAGACATTATACTGTGTCCACCAAACAAAAATGTGACAATTCTTCAGTGATAAATGGTAACCTCTTTTGATTGGAATCAATCAGCTGATAAAAAGAAAGAAGAAGAAATTGGCCCAGTTCATTGGGTCTACCTGTTGCTTTGTGTTAATTTTCTGTGTGTTGTCCCCAGATTCTTCAGTGCTCCAAAAGAGTATGGCCAACACAGCCCAGGAAAATCAAGACATTTAAAATACATAAATAACCTGAGTCACGATGATAATGTTTGTTTTATGCAAACACAGTTCAGTAACCGTGCAGTCATTGTGCCAGCAGGGACTATAATGTCGCACAGATGGAAATGATGCATGGTGCCATGCTCTGTGTCAACTTGGCTTAAATCCTTTCAGAAGATGGAGGGGGATATTGTGTACCTCAGAACTAAGACTGTACATTTCCTCTAGGTCATCATTTTAATTAGCTGTCCTTGTTTTCTTCCTGTAACCCTAATCACAGTTGGTATTTAAATGTCACATTAAGTCAATGCTGTTCCCATTTTGTCCAGAGTCTAGTCAAAGGTCTTTCCTTGAAGAAAATTTCAGACTGGTCATCTGGTCTTCAGAAGTTGTTCAGGGCCTCAGGGACAGTAAGCAGGTGTGACTAACTGTTGGTGCTACGCTGTATAGGATTGGCACATTCAGAAGGCTATGTAAGTTCTGCTGTCCGTTCTCCTTGAAGACATGAGCTCCTTGGCCATGCTAGAGTTCTCATGGTAATTCACATTGCCTACTATATTTTCTATTAGGGGATTGTTCTGTTTAAAGTGCAAAACCATATTTTTCCCACATGGGAAAAGATCATATAAAGTCATACATAATAAGTAATTTGATGATTAGCCACTGACAGGTTGAATCACAGTACTGCATGGGGTCATTGACTTGTACTGGTCATTCCACCAGAAGAAAAGATGAGTCAATGGTTTTGCTATGTACTCTAGCTTGACTCATGGTAACGAGTTCCTCAAGGCCAGCATCCCATCCTTTGGAAGTGCTTTCCATAGGAATTGGTTCCTCCTTCCGAGTTCAAATTAATCACATTTCTATCATAGCCTTTGGCATTCTTTTCTTAAGTTCTCTCTTCAGTCTTGGGAAGGTCTTACCTCATCTACCACTGTGGCAGTGTGGTCTACTCAACCACACCCTCACATAAGAGCAGGAGCAGTACCTGTTCTGTGGGACATACCCCACGGAACTGTGTGTGCACAGGCCGATGATAAGCATGTCTTCAGGAAGGGGGGTACAATTTCATAATAGCTGGCATTTCAGTAACATAGAGTAACTTCATCACATCTTCCTCATTTTGAGTTAGTGAACTATCGCCTTGCTACAGCTGCATCTTAAATGAAATTGTACTGAAAGTCGGGAGCAAGATAAGATCAAGGAGTCACCTGTTGGTAGTGACATCCTGAGAGTTGTCATCTGTCCCGGGAGCTCACCTAACATCCATCCTCTCAGTTTTTGTTCAGAATCTGACCTCCATCTTTCTAGTTATAACATAGCAAACCAAAGCACTCTGCTTTTATGTTTTTATTGTGGTAAAATATATACACATGTCCCCCACTTTTCAAAATTTTTCTTTACACCATTTCTCTTTTACAAAAACCTACCATAGCACCTGGTTTTGCTAACTGAAAGGATCTGAGGAGGATTTTTTGCTTTTTTAGAAGAGAGCCAAAAAATAAAACTAGCCTTCAGCGTTTGTTTGCAGTGAGACGTCAAAGAGACAACGGGCACCTTGAGCAGTCAGAGTCATGTCTTCAAGCTCCTTCCTGGGAACTACACTCAGCATACCAGCATCAGGCCATCATAGCTTCAGAAGGTGTCTGTGAACACCATGTGTTAGTGTTTTTCTAGGTTTTATGTGTTACTTGCCGTAATTTGGTAGGTTACTTTTTGGGTGAGGGAATGCTTGATAATGTTCTCCCATGTACATTAAGGGTAATTGCTTCCTTGCTTTATGCCTGAAATTTCAGCATAGGCAAAGTTTGATAGGCACACTCTATGTTTGGATCACCAGGGAACCCACAATATCAAGTGGGCTGTTTTACAGGTGATCTTCAGTAACGTCAATCAAGTTTGCAATGCTGTGCTCCCACCACAGTCGGTTCCCAAAACTGTTCATCTCTCCAAATCCAGGCTCAGTGAAGCAATGACTCCCCGTGCCCATGTGTGAGGGAGTGTCATTCAGCAGCAGAAGACCTTGCAAACATTAGCCCAAGCAGAATAAATCAGGTACAAAAGGACAAATATTGTATGAACTCGCTTTTATGAGGTGTGTGGAAGAAGTAAACTCATAAAACCTGTGATTTTTTTATCATAGCTCATCTTCTCCTCTGGTATTTCCATGGATTAGCCCAGTGAATCCTCCTAAATCCTATGAGGCAGGTATGTTATGTCTTCCGTGTCTCCCCCATTGTTACCAGTTCCCAGAGGAGAGCTGTGAGTGAAGTCTGCCTGTGGACACCTTGCTTCTGACCATGAAGTGGCAGCTGCCTGTGCTCCCTTTCTTGGCTTCTGGGTTTCTGAGCTGGAAAGGTCCTGAAGGAGCTTAGCCCAGCTGAAGGGCAAGAACAGTTCCCTATCCCAGATGTACCCCTACCGTTCAGAGCTGGTATCTGAAAACATTCCCTCATCACCGATTGGTTGACCCTAGACTGAGCTCCAACCAGGCCTGAGATGAGCAAACTTTTCGTCATGGCTTGGCCCTTTCTCCTCCTGGATCAGTAACTCGACATGAAGCTTTTAATCTGCTGTTCCTTAACTAGTACGTGTTGTTGACCAAAGGCTCAGCCAAGATTTTGTCTGTCTCCATCCTTGTATACTGTTCTGGGCACAGATCTTGTTCTGAGTTGTCTGGCTTAGCTGATTGCCATTGGTGTCCCTCGAACACTGTCCACCCAGCCAGAACTTCCCATGGTAACTTCCTCCTCCCAGAACTCCATCCAGTTAAGTACTTGCTGGATTTCAAGATGTGTTTTTTCAGTCAGAACAGTGGGGGATGCGTTAATAAAATCTCTGCTTTCCTTTATAAAGACTCCTGAGAGGTGCTTCACCAGTTGCCTGCTGTGTAAATGTTATTGAAGTTGGAATCATAAAGGAGACTCACCACTGTGATGTGCCCACATCTATACCCACATTAGACACAATAACAAAAATACCACATAGCACTTTCATGGGTATTTCTATGAAAAGGCTCCAGTGTGATTTCTGTGATAGATTAGGCACTGAAAACTTCCTTGAAGCAGTCCTCTGTCAGACTGGAACTGAACTCACCGCTGCCGCTCAGTTTTCAACCAAATAATAGGTCCACAAGGTGAATGTAACTCCTGGAAGTAGATGCTCCTTAGAACAACCAACCATTTGAGATCAAAAGGGCAGTGTTTGCCCAAAGGCAGAGCTCAGAAGGCAGGAAGGGTTAGGAGAGGAGGAGGAGGAATAGAGGCGAGAAACACAGGGAGGAAGTGCGAAGAGTCGTGTGACATTGAGGGGACTGGAGTCAATGACATGGAACAAAATATGTGTGAATTGTTGAATGTAAAAATGATGTGCTCTGTAAACCTTCACCAAAATCACAATAAAAAGTTAAAAAAAAAGGGAAATAAAGGCACCAGGAGTAAACATCACTTGAAAAATGACATCATTCCCAGAATAAAATCTTAGTCTTTAAGGAAGTGGGCCTTGGCCTGATTTTCTAGTACATGAGTCATGTTATCACAGAAAGGCATTACTCAGTGAAAGCTGTGGGGGCTGGGGCATGACGTAACAGCCTTGGTTTTTTTAGGTCTTACAAGTTTTCTGCATCTGACAGGGTACTTCCACTTCTCTATCCTTTTCTGGTAAGAATCCTACCTCGTAACTCCTAGTGAGACTTCCTTCTCTAACAGATTTCCCCCTTACACAGGTCCTGGCTTTCACAAGTTTTGCTTTATTTGTGAGAAGTTGGAACAGAATTAAAAAACAAACAAACTGATTTTCTAGAATAAACTATAGTTTTTGGTGGTGCTAATATTCTCCTCTTATCCATAAATAACCTTTTGCCCATCAGACAGATGTGGGTGTTACTCACTCATTTATTGGGGGCATCCACATGCATTTGTGACATATCGCCTTAAACTTCTCCTATAGAGCAGACCTGCACTGTGTGCTCAGTGAGTTAGTGCACAGGACATTTAGACTGCAGGAAATGGTAACACAATCCGACCAGCATTTGAAAGGTCGGTACACAGCTTCTCTTTCTAAATTTGAGTTTTAACAACTATTTTAATGAAGTAAAAGATGAAGGGCCTGTTGCTGTCTTTGAGCCCATCATTGTGGTCCCTGTGTCCATCCATCTCATTGAGAGTCTTCCTCTGTTTCACCGACCTTCCACTTTACCAAGGATAATGTCCTTCTCTAGGGAATGTCCCTCCTTACAATATAACCAAAGTACATAAGATGAAGTCTTGTCATTCTCACTTCTAAAGAGCTTTCTGGCTGTACTTCTTTATGGTGGTTAAGGCTGTGTGTCAACTTGGCTGGGCCTGGTTGAGTGGCTGAGCAGCTGGTTGTAGTATTCCCTATGATGAGACTGGGAATCAACTCCACAGTGGAACCTAGTGAGCAACTGAGTAGCTGCCTTTGGGTATGTGGTCTGCTTCCCGTATATAAGAAACAGCTTTGGGGATGGTCTCTAGCTTACGGCACACTTGAGCCCTACATGCAGCTGAGCCACTGGTCAGCAACCTGCCATGCTCTGCTGATCCTATGACTTTCAATGGACTTGAATTAATAGCCTGCCATGTGGCTTGGTAACATCAGTACTGTGCCTTTTTAAATTGTTGGCCTTCGGCTTGTCAGCCTCAGCAGCCAGCAGCTGTCTGAGTGAAGAAAAGCCTGTAGCTCCAGTGGGCCGGGAGCAGGAAGCAGAAGCTGAAGCCCAAGGTTGAGGGGCTTTCACCCAGCCCCTAGAGCCTGGCAGTCTGAATTCGGACTTAAATCCTCCAAATTGTAAGAATAAACTCTTATTTGTTTAAGCCATCTCATTTGTGGTATATTCTTGTCAGAGTGGCACTAGGGAACCAGAACATTCTTCCAAGACAGAACTATATCTAAACACAACAAAATTATGCTTTTAGAAATGTAATGTTGAGCAAAAGAAGGAAAACACCAATGAATGCCTATAGAATGAGTCCATTATATGAAGCACAAAACCTGTATCGTTTTTATATATGTATATCCAGATAGAAAGCAATGAAGAAAAGTAAGGAAATCATTACCACACAAAAAAGGATACAGAATGAGTGTGAGTATCAATGAATGAGGATTTTAACGTCTACAGACATGTGTTGAAGTGCTGCATTCAGATCGAGTTACCATGCTGTTGGCTGTGAGTTCAATATCAGTGAGTCAAAATGTATATTAAAGAAGTCGTCTGTAAGCAGAAACACACGTAAAAGGTTATGTATTGATCAGTGGATGAAAACGTTGTGACTAGAGTCATTTGGGAACCTCACCCTGCATTTCCCCTGGAGGAATGGCTTAATAAAATCATTAATATTACACACAAGTAGCATTATGCTGAAAATAATTCAAAAACAGTTACAGCAGCACATAGACAAAGAACAGCCAGAATTCAAGCCTGGTTCAGAGGATGACATGGAACAAGGGATATCATTGCTGATGTCAGATGGATCTCGGCTGAAAGCAAAGAATACCAAAAAGATGTTTACCTGTGTTTTATTTACTATACAAAGGCATTCAACTATGTGGATCATAACAAAATGTAGATAACATTCAAAAAATGGGAATTCTAAAACACTTGATTGTGCTCATGAAGAACTGGTACATACACCAAGAGGCTGTTGTTTGAACAGAACAAGGGGATATACTGCATGGTTTGAAATCAGGACAGGTATGTGTCTGGGTTGTATCCTCTCACCGTACTTTTTCAATAGCTATGCTGAGCAAACAATCTAAGAAGCTGGACTATATGAAGAAGAATGTGGTATCAGAATTGGTGGAAGGCTCATTAACAACCTACAGTATGCAGATGACAGAACCATGCTTGTTCAAAGTGAAGATTACTTGAAGCACTTACTGATGAAGGTCAAAGACCACAGCCTTCAGTGTGGACTACACCTCACTGTAAAGAAAATAAAAATTCTCACAACTGGGCCAATAAGCAATATCACAATGAATGGAGAAAAGACTGAGGTGGTCAAAGATTTCCTTTTACTTGGATCCACAGTCAGCACCCATGGAAGCAGCAGTCAAGAAATCAGACGTCACATTACACAGGGTAAATCTGCCATAAAAGACCTCTTTAAAGGGTTAAGGAGCAAAGATGTGACTTGGAAGACTAAGGTGCACCTACCTCCTGGGTTAGGACTTTTCCTGTGCCAAGTGCTTCTTCAAGGGGGGTTTTCTTGTCTGTTTGTGTGTCAAATTCATGAATCCATATCAACTTGCATGCCTTGGCCTCACCGACTTTGATGGACTGTTTGATAGAGTTGATTATTGTACATCAGCTTCATCTTGGAGTCGTGTCCAGTTCAGGTGTGTCCGTTTTGTTCTATTTCCTGTCATCATCACTGATTTATAATCTCCACAGGGTTGTAGGGAATTTAGCAGGGATGCACACAAGGTAAAAACATGCCAGCAGTGCTGCATGCATTTAGGCCATTGTGCAAGGCCAGGCTCTGAGCAAGGCTGTGAGCAGGGGCACTTTCTAGGACCTGGGGTCTCAGTGGATGTGCCTTTTCTGACACTACGAATAGACAAGATTTACACCTGCTTCTTTCATGGTGCAGGCCATCTTTCCGACGGTTGCCACTGTGCCTTTTTTGGGATGCCACTTGAGTCACCCTTGCAGACCTCTCCACTTCCTGAAGATGTCCCGGAGGCCCACAGGGTGGCTTACGCTCTTCTCTGAGTGTCTTTGTTACCGTGGACACTGTCTTTCTCAGTTGGAATGTCGGGAGCTGCTGTGGCAGAGTGAGATTCTCCTCCAGAAGGCGTCCGCTTCTTTTCTCTACTGTGTCTTAGGGGTTAAAATGGGCCCCACAGCTCATACTCTGGCTCAACAGTCTGTACAGATGCAGGTCACTGACAGTGGTCGCACTGCCAAAGATAGGCCTGGTAACCTACTTGTGAAGATTTAGCCACTGAAAGCCACGGAAAGAATCAAGTTCACAGTGGGGACACGGGGTGGGTTTAGAGATAGTGAGCAAGGTGCCCCAGGTGGGCTTAAACCTACAGCCTTTGGGCCAGTTACCCAGGGACCCCGCTTACAGAGATGGGTGGATAAAGATGCAAGAGTTCATGAGCCGGACACTGTTAAACTGTTAGTAACTGGAAGTCAGCCGCATGGGAGTATTTCCACTGCAGAACTGCCAATGCTATGGATCAGTGTACTTTTTTTGATGTTGTTTTTGTTTTTCTAATTTTATTTATTTTGTCATTGAGAACATACACAGCATGGCATCCACCAATTCCAGTGTCTGCAGGTACAATTCAGTGCCACCGATGAGAGTCTTCATGGTGTGCCACCCCCCCAGCCTCCTTTTCTGTGTTGTTCCTCCCCCAGACACGTAAACTCACTGCCCCCTACTGAAGACAAACAATTGTTTGGTTTGAGCAGGACTTAGGGGGCATTTCCCCTTTAAGGTTTAAAGATTATCTCTGGGAAATATTTTCAGGAATTCACCCAAACTTCATGGCTCTGGGAAGTCTGGAGTCTATGAGAATTTTAGGTTCTGTTCTATATTTTCCCCCTTTTGATCAGGATTCTTCTGTAGAATCTTTGGTCACATGTTTAGTAATGGTGGCTGGAAACCATGCAGTTCTTCTGGTCTCATGGTACAGGAAGCAATTTTTCATGGAGGCAGTTAGCCACACATGGATGTCCTCCGCCTATTCCTGACACTCCTTCTTCTTCCATTGCTCTGGGTGAAAAGAAGCCACTTGCTGTGCCTTAGATGGCCAATTATAAGCTTTTAAGAACCCAGACACTACACAAACTGAGAGGTAGAACAGAATCGCTAAACATGTTATCCAGCTAATTAACTGGAATGTCTCATGAAACCGTGACCCTAAACCTCCAAAGCAGGAAACCAAATCCCATGAGGTTTTTGGTTGTACAGGAGCAGCCTCAGCCGGTACGTTTTTGTTTTCATTGTTGTCAAGATGTCTATCACACACCTTCTGCCAATTTAACTCTTCACAGGTGAACAGCTTGTTGACAGCAGTTACAATAAGTACCCTGAATCAATGTGACATTTCCAGCACTGTTAGCCCCTTCCCCCTCCCTCCCATCTCGGATAACAACTGATTAACTTTGGTGTCTGTATACCTGTCATTTCTTGTCTTTTCATATGAATGAGGTCATACAGTATTTGTCCTTCTGGGATTGGCTTGGTTCAGTCAGTACATCCCTGCTGCAGGATGTGTCGGGACTTCATTTCCCCTGCTGTCTGAGTAGTACCCCATGTGAAGTCATCTGTTGATGGACAGTTGAGTTGTTTTCATCTTTTGTCTGTTGTGAAAAGGGCTGCAGTGAACCTTGGTGAACAGGTCTGTTTTGAGTCTCCGCTTTCTAGCCTGTGGGTACATACCCAGCAGTGGGATTGCTAATACGGGAGTTAGTAATGTTCGTGTTTTGAGGAAATAGCACACTGTTTCCACAAGGTTTGTGTTTTGAGGAAATACTACAGTTTCCACAGTGGTTGTACCACTTTGCATTCTCACCAGCAAGGAGTAAGGGCTCCCGTTCCCCACATCCTAAACAACATTTGTTGTTTTCTGTTTTACTTTGGTTGTTTTTGTTCAATCTGACTCCTCCTGTGGAGGGGAAGACAGCCTCCCACGGTGGATTTCATGCATCTCTCTGATGGCAGTGACCCTGAACATCTTTTCAGGTGTTTGGTTGCCATTTGAACGTCCTCTTTTGTGACATGTCTATTCAAGTCCTTTGCCCATTTTATGATTTGGTTATTGGTCTTTTTTTTGTTAAATTGTCCAAGTTTTCATGTATTTTGCTTATTGAGTTCTTTTAGGATACACAGTTTACAAAGATAGTCTCCCATTCAGTAGCTTGTCCTTCCAATTTTCTGGTAAAGACTTTTGATCAATAAAAGTTTCAAATTTTTCTTAAGTCCCATATGTTTGTTTTATCCCTTGCTGCTTCTGCTTTTATTATTATATCAGATAATTCATTGTGAGAAGCCAGGCCTGACTGGTGCCCTTGCTTTTTTTTTGGCTAAGAATTTTCTGGATTTAGTTTGCACATTTAGCTCCTTAATCTGTTTTGAGTTTGTTTTTGTGTGAGGTGGAATGGGTCCTGTTTCGTCATTCTGCACTGGAAATCCAGTGTTCCCAGCTCCGTTCACTGAAGACATTCCTCTTTCCCTCATCAAACTGACTTAGCACCCTTCCCAAAAATCAGTTGACCACAGATGTGGGTTTATTGATGGACTCTCAATTCTGTTCCATTTGTCTATGTCTATTGCTACAGTAGTCCTGGGCTGTTTTGATTACTATAACTTTGTAAACTGGGGAAAAAAAAAAAAAAAATCTCTGCATTGAGTCAATTCCAACTCATATTGACCACCATTGGGATTACAAAGCTGTAAATATTTACGGAAGAAGATTGTCTCATCCTTCTCCCAAGGGACATCTGGTGAGTTTGAACTTCCAGCCTTCTGGTTAGTAGCCAAATGCCTTACCCACTGTGCCACCAGGGCTCCTTCTCAGAAGCTATATGGTATGTTTTAAAGTCAGGAAGTATGGGCCCGCCTACTTAGTTCTTCTCTTTCAATGCTATGTTAGCTATTCGGGGTCCCTTGCCATTCTATATAAAATTGAGGATTGGCTGTTGGAATTCTGATTTGAATTTCTTTGAATCTGTAGATCACTTTGGGTAGTGTGGACATTTTAATAATATTAAGTCCTCCTATCCATGAACATGGAACATCTTTCTATTTATTTAAGTCTTCTTTAATCTCTCTGAGCAACATTTTCTAGTTTTCATTTTATAAGTCCTCATGTCCCTGGTTATATTTATTCCTAAGTATTTTATTCTCTTAGGTGCTATTATAAATGGAATTTTTTCTTTCATTTCCCTTTCAGATTTTTTAATACTAGTATATAAATAGCCAACTGATTTTTGTTTGTTGACCTTGTACCTGCAACTTTGCTAAATTTCTCTCTTAGCTCTAGAAGTTTTCTTGTGGACTCTTTGGTATTTTCTATAAATGGGATCATATCATCCATGGATAGAGATGTGTTAGGCTTGATTCTCTAGAGAAGCAAAACCAGTAAAGCTTTTATATATGTATAGAGAAAGAGAAATTTATCTTAGGAAAATGACTCACACACTTACAGAAGTTGGCAAGTCCCATGTTCTTGGATCAAAAGTCAAGCTGGAGGCTTGTCCCGATTTATGCAGCTGCAGGGGCTAAAAAGCTCAAGGTTGGCAGGTAATACCAGCTCTTGACTCCAAATAATGATGGATCCAAGATCTCCAGGCTGAATTGTGGATTGTTCACTCATGGACAGTTGTAGGCAGCACAACAGGATCCTGATTTCCACCCTTTGGTTCCTGGACCCATGAATCTTGGCTCTTGGAAATGCAGCACCATATATTAGATGCTGGTTTAGAGCATATGCAGCCTCCTGGAGAACATTGCCTCAACCCTTCAAGGTATTACCACCTAGCTGGCACTGCAATTGTGTTTTCAGTAGGTTATTCCATCACTCTATCAAGCCAGCTGCTTCTGGATGATGGGGAACATGATAAGACCAGTGAATTCCATGAACATAGGCCCATTGCCACACTTCATTTGCTGTGAAGTGAATCCCTTGACCTGAAGCAATGCTGTGTGGGATACCACGATGGTGGACAAGACATTCTATAAGTCCACAAATGATAGTTTTTGCAGAAGCATTGCATGCTGGGAAGGGGAATCCATATCCAGAATAAGTTTTTCCAGTAAGAACAATATACTGTCCTTTCCATGATGGAAGTGGTCCAGTGTAATCAACCTGCCACCAGGTTGCTGGCTGATCACCCCAAGGAATGGTTCCATATCGCAGACTCAGTGTTGGTCTCTGGTGCTGGCAGTTTGGGCACTCAGCAGTGGCAGTAGCCAGATCAGCCTTGGTAAGTGGGAGTCCATGTTGCTGAGCCCATGCATAACCTCCATCCCTGCCACCATGGCCATTTTTTTCATAAGCCCATTGAGGAATGACAGGAGTAGCTGGGAAAAATGATGGCTGGTTTTCACTGAACATGTCATCTTATCCACCTGATTGTTTAAAGTCCTCTTCTGCTGAAGTTGCCTTTTGGTGGGCATTCACATGAGACACAAATATCTTTACTCCTTTGGCCCATTCAGAGAGATCTATCCACACATCTCTTCCCCATACATCCTAGCCACCAATTTTCCAATTATGATCCTTCCAAGTCCCAGACCATCCAGCCAAGCCATTGGCCACAGCCCCTGAATCCATATATAATCATACATCTGGCCATTTCTTATTCCAGGCAAAGTGAACAGCCATATGCATGGCTTGAAGTTCTGCCCATTGGGAGGATTTCCCTTCACCACTGTCCTTCAAGGAAGTCCCAGAAAGGGGCTGCAGTGCTGCTGCTGTCCACTTTCGAGTGGTGCCTGCATATCGCGCAGAACCATCTGTAAACCAGGCAGGAGTTTCCTCTTCTTCAGTCAACTGATCATAAAGAATTCCCCATGAGGCCATAGGTGCAGACTGGGAGAAGGAAAGTAATGTAACTGGAGTGGAAATCATAGGCATTTGGGCCACTTCCTCATGCAACTTACTTGTGCCTTCAGGTCCTGCTCAAGCCCAATCTCTGATATACCACTTCCACTTGATGATGGAGTGTTGCTGTGCACATCCAATTTATGACTCTGTCAGACAGCACCCAGTTCATGACAGGTGGCTCAGATTTGGTGGCTTGTAGTTAGGTGTTCAGTCTTTACCAAAGCCCAGTAACAAGCCAAAAGCTATTTCTCAAAAGGAGAGTAGTTATCTGCAGAGGAGAGCAGGGCTCTGCTCTACAATCCCAAGGGTCTGGATTGCAATTCACCAATATGGACCTGCCAAAGACTCCAAACAGCATCACAATCTGCTACACATCACATTGGATCAGCTGGATCATACGGCCCAAGTGGCAGAGTAGCTATCACGGCAGCCTGAACCTGTTGTAGAGCCTTCTGTTGTTCTGGGCCCCACTCAGAACCATCAGCTTTCTGAGTCACTTGATAAATAGCCCACAGCAACCCACCCAAATGAGGGATATATGCCTTCAAAATCCAAAGAGGC
Organism: Orycteropus afer afer; assembly: GCF_000298275.1. Taxonomy (NCBI): domain Eukaryota; kingdom Metazoa; phylum Chordata; class Mammalia; order Tubulidentata; family Orycteropodidae; genus Orycteropus; species Orycteropus afer. The sequence continues at coordinate 1,251,981 of NW_006922143.1, read as the reverse complement.
CCACCAGACGTTGTGCCTCCTTTTTAGTTGTGGGGGAAGCCAGATACAATAACTTATCCTTCACATTAGTAGGAATATCTCAACATGCCCCACACCACTGGACCCCTAGAAATTTCACTGAAGTGGAAGGTACCTGAATTTTTGTCAGGTTAATTTCCCACCTTCTAGCACATAGCTATCTCACTAGTAAGTCTAGAGTCATTGATGCTTCTTCCTTACTAGGTCCAGTCAGCATAATGTCATCAATATAATGGACCACTGTGATGTCTTGTGGAAGGGAAAGGTGATCAAGATCCCCAAAGACTAACTTATGACATAGTGCTGGGGAGGTGATATACCCCTGAGGAAGCACTGTGAAAGTATATTGTTGGCCTTGCTAGCTGAAGGCAAACTGCTTCTGATGGGCCTTTGAAATTTGTATTGAGAAAAAGACATTGTCCAGATCAATAGCTACATACCAAATACCAAGAGATGTACTAACTTGTTCAAGTAATGAAACCATATCAGGAATAGCAGCTTCTATTGGAGTCACCAACTGATTAAGTTTACGATATCTGCTGTCATTCTCCAAGATCCATGTGTTTTTTTCACAGCCCAAATAGATTAATTAAATGGGGGATGTGGTGGGAATCACCACCCCTGCATCCTTCAAGTCCTTGATGGTGGCAGTAATCTCTGCAACCCCTCCAGGATGTGGTACTGCTTTTGGTTTACTATTTTTCTAGGTAGAGGCAATTCTAATGGCTTACACTGGCTTTTCCTACCATAATAGCCCTACTCCACGTGTCAGGGACCCAATGTGGTAATTCTGCCAATTGCTCAGTATATCTATTCCAAGTATGCATTCTGGAACTGGGGAAATCACTACAGGATGGGTTCAGAGACTGACTGGATCCACTATGAGATGCACCTTAGCTAAGATTCCATCAATAGCTTGACCTCCACATGCCCCACTCTGACTGGTAGGCCACAATGACACTTTGGGTCCTGGAATTAGTGTCAGTTCAGAGCCAATGTCCAGTAATTCCAGAAAAGTCTGATTATTTCCTTTTCCCCAATGAACAGTCACTCTCTTAATAGGCCTCAGATCCCTTTGAGTAAGACTGGGAGAAAGATTGACATTATAACTTTTTAGCAATGTAGTAGGGTCCTTCCTCAAAGGGACCTGGCCTCCCTTCATTTAAGGGGTTGTGGGTCTGTAAACTGACTCAATCCAGGAATTTATTGAAAGGCCATAACTCTGTATTCTGGCAATTCAATCTAGGCTGCTGTTCACGTGACCTAAAATTCCTTTGTCTGTACAGATCAAGTAAATATTTAGTAGGTTTGCCATCTATTTCACTACTAGGGACACCATGACTAAGTAGCCAATGCCATAATTCCACATGAGTCAGAGTATTCTGATTACTGTTCTGACTCTGATGTCCATTACAGTAGCCATGCCCACCTTCCCTTTATCGATTAACTGCTGCCACTTGGCCCCTAGTACCATGGGGTCCAATCAGCCCCATCATAGTTAAGTTTCTTAGTTCAGTTAGGGCAGTTCCCACTGTCAAATCTGGCCTACATAAAATAGCAATCACAGCAGTCTTCAAGGATGCTGAGGCTCCCTTCACAAATTTCTTCCTCACCGTACTGGTGAAAGGCATGTCTTCTGGACTCTCCATTTCTGGCTCTAGGGGTCTGATGTGATAAATCCATTCTAACAAACCAATTTCCCTAAGCCTCTGGATAACTTCTTCTGCATTATACCAAGGCAGGTCTAGTATTTCAGCTTGACTTAAGATAGGCCATCACATAATCCATGCTTCAGTAAGCCAACCAAATAAATTATTAGAGATCCTTTCCTAACCTCTGGAGCTGAAACACTGAATAAAGAAGCCATACTTAGTGAGCCTAAATCAATAAACTCAGACTGATCTAATGTTACCTTCCTTGCACCATTATCCCATACCCTCAGTAACCATTCTTATACATATTCTCCAGGTTTCTGTCTGTATACGTTAGCAAAATCAAATAGGTCTTTTCAGGTGTAGTGTACCACCTCCTGAGTCACACTTTATATTTAACCTTTTGGGACTTGCTTGGATCTAGCTCTAGTTATAGGTCTAGCAGCAACAAAGGGTGGTTGGGGAAGTTGCTGAGAACATTCAGCAATGTGTTCCATGGCGTCTGCCTCAGGCAATGACCCAGCAGGAACAGTTGGGTTAATCTCATCAAACTGAGGTGGAGGGGATAATGGTTTTACAGTAATCCTCTCAGATGGGAGGGATTCAACAGAATTTACAGGCTCTATATCATGATCTTCCTGACTATCTGCCCATATGTGCCCATTGCAGGTTTCATGATCTCATTTTTTCCCAATCAATGCCCTCATTTTAACTTCAGACACCATTTTGGGTTGACAATTCAGTTGGCATTGTAATTCCGCCACCCTTACAATAAGACTCTGGGTTTGGTTTTCAGCAATATCATCTCTATTACTAGAAGAAATAAAGCTTTCTTTCAGAGCACAACTGGAAACACTCAGGTCTTTTTGTGGTGTTTAAGCTGTGACTCAGCAGCCCTGAACTCATCTTGCTCTTTCCCCAGTTTGTCTAGTGTCAGTAGGACCAACCAACCAGCTTCCTTACATTCATCATGCTGACAGAATTGCAGAAAAGTATCAAATATGCGATCACCCAGAGCCTCACTTCTCAAAAGTACTTGATCTATTGGTGATGCTATTTTGCATATTAATGTTGCCACCTGACACCACGGATTAGCAGGGCTCTCTTTCCTAATGGAGGAAGGGTCACCAGTGCCTCTACATTAATCAAACTGGAGAACCAAAACAGAATCGGTGAGAACCAATTTGGAAGCCCATCCCTATGGTTTTGTCTCTAGAACTACTCCTAGTACCAAATGTGTTAGGCTGGTGCTTGAACAATTTCTCTTAGAAAGATCAGCAGGAGGCCAGTCCCCATGAGGCAGAGGTCAAAGATGTCCCAAATGTCCAAACTACCATGCCACTCCATCATTTCAGACATTAACTCCTCCTCCTCCTCCCAGTAATTTCCCCAGTCTTAGGGTTCTGTATTTCACTGTAACGCCTCACAGAACTCATAGACACCCAAGGGTTCGTCTCACGTAGTAGTGGTGGAGGCTGGCAGGCTGGCGAGTCCCGGGTCCGTGAGTAGGTCTGGTTGATCCTCCCAACTCTCAGGGATTGATGAACCTCGATCAGCAGATCAGATGACGGCTGCTGTCCCAAATCCAGGGGTGAGATGAGGATGATCCAAGACACAAAGCCGGAGCAAGAGGAGAGTGAATCTTCCCAGGAGATTCGTAGGTATACCCTCAGGGAAGCTAAGGGTGGTGATTTGAATTATACCTTCCAGCAAGGCAGGACTCAAGATACATTCCACCTGTGTTGCCCCAACAGAATTAACCTAAATCCCATCACAGAGTCCATTGCCAGTCATTATAGGGAATGACTACTACCAGGTGCCCAGCCAAGTTGATACCTGACCTTAACTACCACAGCACCCCAAACAGGCATGGATAATGGGATTTACGAAACACCACAGAATGGAGGACAATGGCTAGAAGGGCCACATCAAGCAATTCACTGCAGCTGGGTTGTCCAGAGAAGCAAAACAAGTAAAGCTTATGTATACATATAGAGCAAAACAAATTTATCTTAGGAAAATGGCTCACCCACTTACAGAAGTTGGCAAGTCCCAAGTTGTTGGATCAGACATCAAGCTGGAGGCTTATCTGGACTCACACAGCTGCAGGGGCTGAAGAGCTCAAGGTTGGCAGGTAGTACTGGTTTTGACTCCCAAGAATGATGAATCCAAGGTCTCCAGGCTGAATAGTGGATTGTTCGCTCACGGACAATTGTAAGCAGCACAACAGGATCCCGATCCACAGAAGAGTGTCTCTTTTCCCAGGATATCCATATATATACTGGAAGCAGCCCACACCCCTAGGGAACCTCTGTTTCAGTGGATTGGCTGCTCAACATATACACATCTGATTCCATCATGGAAACAAACCACATCACAATTGCTTAAACCACACAGAATTGTGGTCCAACCTAGTGACACACAGCTTTAGCTATCACAAGAGATAATTGTACTTATTCTTTTCCAATGTGGTACTGTTTCTTTTTTTTCTCTTATTGCTCTGGCTAGAACTTCTAATACAATGTTGAATAGAAGTGGTGAGAGTGGGGACCCTAGTCTTACTCCCAGTTGCAAGGGGAGAGCTCTCAGTCTTTCTCCACTAAGTGTAAGGTTGGCTATGAGATTTTCATAGGTGCCCTGAGCCTTACTGGCTGTTGCCTTTCATCTTCCCATCTGTTGTAGGGCTTTCATCAGGAAAGGGGATTGGGTTACATCCGATCCTTTTTCTGCATCTGTAGAGACAATCATGGGGTTCTTTACCTTTGTTCTATTGATGCGGTATATTACTTTAATTGATTTTTCTCATGTTGAACCTGCCTGCATTCCTGGCATAAATCCCAGTAGGTCATGGTATATGACTATTTTCGTATGCTGTTGGATTCTATTTTCTAGTGTTTTGTTGGAGATTTTTGCATCTATATTCTTAAGAAATATTGGCCTGTAGTTTTCTTTCTTGTGGTGTCTTTGTCTGGTTTGGGAATCGGGGTTGTACTTACTTCATAGAAAGAATTAGAGCGGCTCCCTTTCCTCTCCAGCTTTTGGAAGAGTTTAAACAGTGTTAGTGTGAATTCTTTCTAAATTTTTGATGGAATTCCTCAGTGAAGCCATCTGGTCCAGGACTTTTTTTTTTTGGACTTTATTTTACTTTGGGGAACTGATTTACCAACACACATAGACACACACACACACACGCGCGCGCGCACGCGTATTTTTGATTACATGGCAACTGTAGTGTACTGGATAAGGCATTTGGCTGCTAAACCAAAAGTCAGTGGTTCGAACACACCAGCCACTCCATGGAAGAAAGACGAGACAGTCTGCTTCCATAAAGATTTACAGCCTTGGAAACCCAATGGGAGTTGCAGTGAGTTGGAATCAAGTTGATGGCAATGAGTGTAGAAGGCAGTGACTTTAGTATATGCCTGATGACAGTATAAATAGCAACTCTTCATCATTAGTATGTGTTAGAGAGCTAAGAGGGATTCTGGACTATCTTTATTTTGAAGGAGGTCTGGTGAAATACTGGTTAAAAGCATTCAGCTACTAACTGAAAGATGAGCAGTTTGAACCTACCAGCTGCTCCATGGGACAGAAATGAAGTAGTCTTCTTCCTTAAAGTTAGACAGCCTTGGAAACCTTATGAGGCGGTTCTCTGCGGTTCTATAGGTTTGCTATGAGTTGGAATCAACTCGATGGCAGTGGTTTTGGATTTTTGGGTTTTATCTTTATTTTGGAGTCTGTGCATCACACAAATGGCTAAGGTGCTTGATTGTTAAGTGAAAGGTTGGGAGTTCAAGTACACTCAAAAGTGCCTCAAGGAAACACCTGGCAATTTTCTTCCAGTCAGCCACTGAAGCCCTGTGAAGTGTTTGTGCTCTGACACACAGGGTGCCGTGCATTGAATAGAGTCCACAATAGCTGATTTATAACTGTAGCCCAGCCAGTTCAACAAAACATCAAATCTGACTGCTTAGAAAGTCCTAATTCAAGACACATAACTGTATGCGTTTCAGGTAAAGCCATCCTGAGGGTTTAAATAAAGATTGCTACTCTACAGTTAAAAACACTTTAGCATATCTCATTTAATGAATGAGGCAATTGGACTGATTGAAATGTCAAATAAAGCTATTAGAATTTCATGGGAAAACAATCTATTCAGTCAAAGAATCATTCAATTTTCAATGTGAAATATTATTTCCAATAGCTGGGGCTTCATTAGCCATAACACCAAAGAGAAGGAGATACTGGATACATGCCACGCTGGCTGTTGATGAGCGATGCATGCCGTGCTGGTCATTGATGAGCGATGCGTGCCATGCTGGTCGTTGATGAGTGGGTAGCTTAGCTCTCATCACAGGAGGCTGGAGACATGGACATAGGGAACTCACACCAGAAGAGACAACAAAAGGGACTTAAGTCCATCCAAGCCACCTCATATTGCCTGAACAAGGGCATTAATGTGGCAATTCACTCCTGAAATTATGATGTTGTTAAGGCAGCTTTTTAAACAGTTTACTAGTATGCATATTGTATGGATTGACAGCAATCGGGTGATGCACTTTGGTACAGTTCCTTTGTGAAGAGGTTAACACTATACACTTACGAGGAGAGTCTCCTTCAACCAGGCCCACTCTAGTCTCCAATGAAGCTGCAGCTCCCATTCCCAAGTTTGGTATCTCATGTATTTCTGCTGGCTTGCCTCCTGTTCTATACATGGTGCACAGCCTGGTGGTGAATGATGATTTCATTGCATTGACTTACCCTTTGGCCTTTGCTTTGACTCTGCAGGAAGGTGCCTTTAATTTTTATATGCTTTGAAATTCATAAAAATGACATTTTGCCTGCCAGCTGACTTGCCCCACTTCCTGATCCTGTCCCTCCCGACTGAATTGGGTCTTTTGTGGAGTGGGGGAAGCAGAGATGACAGGGTTCTCGTGGCTGCAGGCCTGTGACCGTGGCTGACCCAGCATGCTCGGTGCGACTGGAGAGCAGTTGGATGTGCACACTGTTTTCAGCTACATATCCCTAGCAGCAGAAGGAAGGTTGGGCGATCTACTTCCGTAGCGAACTGCCTCGGAAATCCAAGGAGGGGTCACTATGAGTCGGGTCCGACTTGATGGCATAACAACAACATCCCTAGCAGACTTGGTGTTTGCAACTCAGCACTAGCTTATTTTAAAACAGCACATTCACATAATACCCTTCATGGAAAACGATTGATCATGACATGGTTGTTGTTGTTGTTGTTAAGTGCCGTCGAGTCGTTTCTGACCCATAGCGACCCCATGCACAGCAGAACGAAACACTGCCCGATCCCGC
>NW_006922143.1:1234683-1241611 GCF_000298275.1 Orycteropus afer afer | reverse complement strand
TAATGTACCAAACAGTGTTTCTTTGCTATTCATAAGGTTTTCCCTGGCCAATTCTTTGAGAAGTGGACAGCCTCTTCCTTCTTCCTAGTCTGTCTCAGTCTATAAGCTGGGCTGGTACCTATGCACCAGGTGCATCTTGCTGGGTTTTAAACACCAGAGTCTCATCCCCAAAACTCATGTCTACATGTCACCACAGTAGGCCAAACCGACAGACAAGTTTGTTCTGCTGTTGGAGACCTCTTGTATCCCCCCCACCTGGGTCCCTGTGGCTGACTGTTCCTCTGTCTGACATGGTTAGGTTACTTAAAACCCTCGTAGGAATCAGTTCACTGCTAAACCCCAGCATGTCTATCTTGGCAGGGCTGGCTGGCATATCCGGCCCCCTCCCAGCTTGCTCATCCACATGTGTGCGTGTGGGATTGTTTAAATTCTGGGACATACTTTAATAAAATGCAAATACCATTTGCCATCAGGTCAGCTCCCACTCAGCACCTTGCATGTGTCACACTACAACTGCTCCGCGGGTTCTCAGTGGCTTTGAGCTTTGGGAAGTAGATCCCTGGCCCTTTGTCCCAGTGCACTTCTGGGTGGACTCAAACCGCAACCTCTTTTTTAGGAGCCAAGTGCTTAACCATTTGTGCCACCTGAGGAGCCTCCCAGACGCTCCAGTGTTACAGTCGTCTGTGTCAGCACACACACGCGTGTGTCTGAGCACAGGTGGAGGAAGTGGATGATGATGCCGGGTCAGAAGGCCAGGGGAACTCTGGGACAGACCATGAGTCACTCACATGCGAGTTGGAGTTGATGCCGAAGAAAATGAAAACAAGTAACGGGACAAAATACGACATGAAGTGTATCACACCTGACTTAGAGACCATGTCAAGAACAGATTTGATACATTGAACACGTGTGACCAAAGACCAGCCAAATTGTGAGATGACATCAAGAACATCATATGTGAAGAAAGGTCATTAAAAAGACAGCAAAGAAAGAAAAGACTAAATTGGATGTCAGAATTGACTCTGAAACTTGCTCTTGAAAGGAATGTAGCTAAAATGAATGGAAGAAATGATGATGTAAAAGAGCTGAAGAGATGATTTCAAAGGGCAATTCGAGAGGACAAAGTAAAGTATTATAATGAAATGTGCAAAGACCCAGAGTTAAAAAACCAAAAGGGAAGAACACATTCAGCATTTCTCAAGCTAAAAGTACTAAGGAAAAAATTTAAGCCTCAAACTGCAATATTGAAAGATTCTATGCATAAACTATTGAATGATACAGAAAAGCATCCAGAGAAGATGGAGGGAATACATAGAGTCATTGTACCAAAAAGAATTCATTGACATTCAGCTATTTCAGGAGGTAGCATATGATCAAGAAAGGGTGATACTGAAGGAAGAAGTCAAAGATGCACTGAAGAAATTGGCCAAAAACCAAGCTTCAGGAATTGATGGAATACCCATTGAGATGTTTCAACAAACACATGCCACGCTGGAGGCACTCACTCATTAATATTAAGAAATGTGGTAGGTGCCTACCTGGACAGCCAACTGGAAAAGCTATTTCTGCCTATTCAAATGAAGGTGATCCAACAGAATATGTAAACTATCAAACAATATCATTAATATCACATGCAAATAAAATTTTGCTGAAAATAATTAAAAAATGATGCATCAGTACATTGACAGGGAACTGCCAGAAATTCAAGCCAGATTCAAAAGAGGACATGAAACAAGGGATATCATAACTGATGCCAAATGGATCTTGGCTGAAAGCGGAGAATACCAGAAAGATGTTTACCTGTGTCTTATTGACTATGTAAAGACATTCCACTGTGTGGATCATAACAAATTATGGATAACATTGCAAAGAATGGGAATTCCAAAACACTTATTTGTGCCCATAAGGAACCTGTACATAGACCAGGAGGCTGTCATTCAAATAGAATGGGATACTGCATGGTTTAAAATCAGGAAAGGGGTATGTCAAAGTTGTATACTTTTACTGTACTTATTCAGTTAGTCAGTCTATATTCTGAGTAAGTAATCTGAGAAGCTGGGCTATATGAAGAACAACATGGCATCAGGATTGAAGGAAGATGCATTAACAACCTGTGACATGCAGATGACACACCCTTGCTTGCTGAAAGTGAAGAAGACTTGAAGCACTTCCTTGTGAAGACTAAAGACCACAGCCTTCAGTATGGATTACTTCTCAACATAAAGAACAAATAAATCCTTACAACTGAACCAATAAACAATGTCATGTTAAATGGAGAAATGACTGAAGTTTTCAAGGATTTCATTTTACTTGGATCCATAATCAATGCCTATGGAAGCAGCAGTCAGGAAATAAAATGATGTATTGCACTGGGCAATTCTGCAAATGACCTCTTTAAAGAAATAAAGAGCAAAAATGTCACTTTGAGTACTACGGTGCACCTGACTTCAAGCCATGATATTTTAAATTATCTAATATGCATGCACAAGCTGGAAAATGAATAAGGAAGACGGAAGAATAATTGATGTCTTTAAATTATGGTATTGACAAAAGCCCTGATTATACCATGGACTACCAGAAGAACAAATAAATCGGTCTCAGAAGAAGCGCAGCAGGAGGCTTCTTAGAGCAAGGATGGTGAAACTTCATCTCACATGCTTTGGTCACTTTATCAGGAGGGACCAGTCCCTGGATGGCGTTGTGCTTGGTGAAGTAGGTCAGAGAAAAAGAGGAAGACCCTCAACAAGATGGATTGACATAGTGGCTGCAAGAATGAGCTCAAATAAAACAACAATTGTGAGGATGTCACAGGACCAGACAGTGTTCCGTTTTGTTGTACAGAGGGTTGCTCTGAATCTGAACGAACGTGACAGTACCTAACTATAACGGAAAAGGAATGTTTGCCTTAGGAGAATTTTTTACCCTGAAACACCATTGTAATAATTTCTGAGAGCTTCCATTCACCACCCTTCGTGGTAGGTGCACAAGTGAATATCACCATGAGGTTTTAAAGCTGGTATTTTCATATTTTTTATTGCAAATGTGGGATAAATTTATTTTCCTGGTTTGTTATTTTGGCAGATGATGCTCCAGATGAGAGAGTGTGAGTCTTTTTTATTTTCTTCTTTCTTGTTAGAGATGATCTTACTTCGAACTAATTGCACATTATCAAGGCGATATCATGATATGGCAAATGCATCGCACTCTTGGGCTTTCTGTGCATGGGCTGCCCGTGTGAAACTCGCCCTGGATTCACCAATCCCTGCACTGTGTTTGGGTCATGACACTGGGAGAGATAGCAATGTCATTCATCACTGAGAGCTGGGAAGGAGCGTCTTATCTTATTGCACCCGAGTGCTGCCATATTTCCGTGCTTTGTAAGGAATGTTTCCTTTGCCACGTTTTTATGTGCAGAGGAAGGCATACATTGGAGAGAGAATAACCTTTTTTTATACATATATATAAAATGCCAATATTTTCCTTATGCTTCCAAAAGAGGATGTTGACCGCTGTGCTCCTCAGAAGCAGCAAACGTCATCCACACACAAGTTCGTTTTATGGGACTTTCTAGCAATGGTCACAGTTTTGTCTCTAGAGTAGAAAGCACAAGACTCTAATTCCACAGGAGTGAATCTCAGATATTTCAGCCACCTTGGACGTGGGTGGGAAAGGGTAGACCTTGTGACTAAGTTCTCTCCTTTTTTTTTCTTATTCAAAAATGTATAGGTTTTATTTCCATCTCTCAAAATCGCGATTAGGCAGGTGAAAAACCATTTACGGCACAGTGCTCTGAGGAAGGGATTTGATGCTTTAGGGGTTCGGTTAAATGGCTGAGTGTCTACGGTTCTGCTCAAACATGGTTTTCCACTGTTAGGAGTGAGAAGTAATTTCTTCCGAGGTCTCTGTGGATGCTTAGTTTCCCTACCACATTTGAAGCAAGCATCGCCAGTCCTGCTCTCCAAGGCGAGGTCACTGTATTAGTGATTTGACAGAAGGTCATTTGTCGGCATGTGACCATGCAGTCAAGGTTCCCAGATACATCTTCACATCAGCTGGTGAGGGGCTTTGTGGACGACTCTTCCTGGTGAAGCTGGGTGACTGAGGCTGAATCAAATGACACAGCCCTTCCTTGCTCCCAGAGCCTTGGGGACTTCAGTCCTCTGGAGAAGAACCCCCAGTCTCAGTTCTGGGAGCTTTGGAGGGTAGGGGAGCAGGGCCCCCTGTCTGTGTGCACACAGTAGCCCTGTTCTCAGTCTGGCCTGATCCACACGTCGCCGCCCATCTGTCTGTCCCACTGTGGTGGCTGTGTGTTGCTGTGCTGCTGGAGGCTGTGCCACTAGTATTTGAAAAACCAGTGGGGTCCCACCTGGTGGGCCAGCTTCCGTGGGGCATCCAGATTAGGACGGACCTGGTGACCTGCTGCCAGAAATCAGACAGCGAAAACCAGGTGGACCCCAACAGAGCACTGTCTGGGAGAGTGCTGCAAGGGAGCCCCGAGGCTGGAGGGCACTCAGAATGCACAGTGGCCCCAGTGGCGAAATCAACATATAGCAATGGAGAAGATGGTGCTGGACCAGGCAAAGCTTCCTCCTGTTGTCCATGGGGTGGTCTGAGCCAGAAGTGATGAGGGGACGGCCGGCAGCAGCCTCCACGGGACACACCCCCTTCCCGCCAGGATGACATGACGGCCGGCAGCAACATCCACGGGACACACACCCTCCCCACCAGTGACCGACTCCAATTGAGATACCCAGTGCCAGTTTCTCCAAAGATGACTTTGCAGGCTTCTAGGGGATGGGGCAGGAGAGTCACTCCCTTGGGTGGTATGGGCATCTGGAGCTCTTGGTCAGTTCCCCGGTGTCTAGCTCTGTGCCTTCAACTCTACCCTCTTTCTTGACTTTGGCCTGCCAGCTCTTAGCTTCTCTGCGGTTGACAGTTCACCTTGAGGCTCCTCTCAGAGGTACTCCTTCCATCGGGACTGAGGATGTAGTACTTAGTACTAAGTACTGAAGTACTCCTCTCTCTTAGGTACCAAAGCACCTTCTCTGTCAGGATGCATCTCAAGAGTAGTCCATCTCTGCTTTTGCTCCTTGAGGGGTCCCTGGTGCCCTGCTCTTCCACTGTGCTGTGTCTAGTAGTGGATTTTGCTTTTTAAATTAATTTCGTGTGGAATTTTTACTCCTTTCTGAACCTGAATCTTTGATCAGCTGTGGAAAGTTCTCAGACATTATATCTTGGAATTGCTTCCCACCACTGTCTCTTTTCTCCTCTGAGAGTCCAATTAAATGTGTGACACCTCCTGTTTTTATCCTCCACATTTTAAATTTATGTTCAGTATTTTAATCTCTCTTTATTTCTGGACTACATTCTGAATAGCCTATCTATTTTTCAGTTCACAGATTCACTTTGTCTCATCTTCTTAACCTCACTACTGCAGTTTTCTCTTTGATAATTTATTTTTTTGTTCCTCAAGAATCTCTTTGGTTCTTTATCACACTGGGTTGCTTCTTTTTTAATATCATCTCATTCTTTTCTTGTATATCTGACTCTATTTTTATATATTTCAGTCATTTCTGAATGTTTTTCACATTCCAAATCTTAAAGTGTATCTGAAGTTCACGAGAGCCAGTTATTTCTGTGATAACATGGCTAGACTGGGGCTCGTTTTCTTGTGTTTTATATTTTGGGATTCTGAGTTTAAATTTCTCAGGATTTAACATTCAGGAATCCTGTAATTCCTGAGCCAATCCAAACAAAATCTGTATTCGCTTCACAAGATGCCAGCATGGAACCATTTTTTCTGTTTTAATTAATTGGCTTGGGGTTTCTTGTGCTCCACATTGTTGTTGTTCAGCGCCATTGAGTCACTTCTGCCTCACAGCGCCCCTGTGTACAACAGAATGAAGCCCTGCCCGGTCCTGCACCAGCCTCACAGTCATTCCATTTTGAGCCCGTCATCACAGCTACTGTGCCTATCCATTTTATTGGGGGTCTTCCCCTTTCTCGCTGTGCTCTGTCATCGGCCTATATTTCAAAGCCATATTTTTGTTGGGCAAACTTATGGCTTCTGAATTCTCAGGGAGTAGTTTTGTTTTGTTTCTGTAGGTCAGGAACAGAGAGACAAGTCTCCATGATGTCCCTCTTTGTTGAGCTGGGACTGCTTCCCTGGGATTGGGGGCTTGATGGACATTCAGGGTTGGGAGGCTGCCGCTGCTCCGGGCACAGCTGCACAACCTGACCTGTTTCCTGTTGGCCTTTCAAGTCCAGCCTCTGCACGAAAAGGTCAGCAACCATCCTCCAAATACGGCCGCCTCATGGAGTCTGAGTTTCTTTAAATATGATTTATAAAAAAACACCCAAATGCCTCCAATATAAAGTATTTGTAAAGACGGGCAACCACAGTGTGATTCCCATCTGTTTCAGAAACTCTGCTTCTAGACTGAACAGTGGATACCTTGAGCATTGGCTATTTCCTGTCTGCGCTGCCTGCAGCTTTAAGAGAAGTGCGTGCACTAGTTAAGCACGGGACTGCAGTGGCCGAATGTCACAAGCACAGCAGGTGGGGTCCAACAGTGGAATGTGGCAGACACTTTGTGCAACGTTCTGAGACTCCACCCAAAGGAAGGCCGCGCACGGTTATATGCTTCCTTTGAGCATTCTTTCCCCCTCGCCCTGACTTTGCAGATGCCCCTACTTTGATGTAAGTGAAGCTGGAGACCCTCGTGTGTACTTCTTGAGGATTTATGACTGCTTTGTCCAGTGTTGGCTTTTCTGCCTCAGGAGGTCACCATTGTCGCTTCCAACATACCAGACTGGCATCTTAATGTTGAAGCAAATGCCAGTGTGGTTGTCACTGACGTGTCTGAATTAAAATTGTATAGCCCTGAAGAGGCATGTGAGCCCTCTGTCAGCAAGAATAATAAAGTGC
>NW_006922143.1:1223906-1228268 GCF_000298275.1 Orycteropus afer afer | reverse complement strand
AAGATTATCTTCTGTGTCTGTATTTATTGGTTTCCCTTTTCTTTGTTGAAGAGGGTCTGTGCAATCCTTCTGCCTAGTCCGCCATCTTGCCCCGCCTCTAGCATTTTAAATTTTAAGCTTTGGTGTAGTTGCTGAAAGTAGCTCAGGGTCTAAGACGCTGGCAATTAACTGAAATTGTATTTGTACATCAAGAGGGCAAACAGAATCAATACTAGTTCTCATGAACCTCAGAAGGAATTGGAGCCCTAGGACTGGAAGTGTCAGACCCTAACATCTATAACCCATTGCTGCGATGAGCATTTGGCCAGCACTCTGCTGGTCACGTTTTGCAGACCTGAGCCAAAGCTGTGGTCCCTGTGAATCTTTGCTTTCTGACGCTTGAGGAGGATTTAAGAAAGTGATGCAGGATCAGTTAGTGAGGGCCGTGCTGCTGCTGCATGACCAGCTCCTCACCGTGTCCCGCAGTCGCCACTCATCGTGCCTCCCTTTCTCCTGGGGCCTGGGGCCTGCAGGTCAGGAGCTGCTGGGCTGAGCTGACTGGCAGTTTCTAACGAGGGGGTGGCTAGGTGTCTTCTAGCTGCTGTCATCTGAAGGCTTGAGTAGGACTAGAGGCTTCACTTCCAAGTGGCTCACCCTTGTGGCCAGCAAGTTGTTACCATCTGTAGGTGGGGTGCATGCCTCCCCACATAGGGGCATCACCACAGTGCTGCTTAACATGCCACATGGCACACTGACAACTGGCCTGCCACAGCATGTGATCCAAGATACAAAAGTCATGCCTCTAGCTCCTTTATTTTTATTTTTTCTTTAGCACAGTTTGGTGTCCTCCCTTCCCCCAGTGTTATCATACTGGTCACAGAGTCTCTCCATACCATCCCTCCCCTTACCTGCCTCAGCGTGTGGCCCCCAACTAGTCTGAAATTATCCTTCAAGGGCTATAAATTTTGCACCTGTAATCACAATTATACATTTGCTATTGAAAAGGCTCTGGTAGCATAGTGCCTAAGGCACCTGACTGCTAACCAGAAGGCTGGCGGCTCACACCCACCAACCACTCCCCGGAAGGAAGATGGGGCAATCTACTTCTGTAGTGATACTGCCTCAGCAACCCAAGGAGGGGTCACTATGAGTCAGTCCGACTTGAGGTGCATAACAGTAATTGATGGGTGGGGCTGTTTGAAAGTGATTTCGCCATAATCCTCTTAGTATCTGATCTCAGCTCAGTACATGTTGGTTCTATTCTCCAGTACAGCCTCTGTTTATACTCTCCTTTCCTTTCCTCGTTGCCATACACACAACTGGGGCTTCGATGTCATCTGTTACATCATCAGCTTGTTATGTTCCTCCACCACTTACATTACATGCTCTTGGTGCCCAACACAGGATGGACACTCAAGGAAAAGTCTTGGCCCTTTGCTGCAATCTCTCTCTACAATGCTCCCTTGATTCTACAGATTGAGAGACCATTTGTCAGGCAAGTGTTTCTTTGGACTCAGTTAGACTCAAATTTGTCTCATGGATTAATCCATTAAAAATCAGTGTTAACGTCCAGAGCAAAGAAGAATGAAGAAAATCAAAGACAAATGGAAACAATTAGTCCACAGGACCATGCGATCCTCAGCCTATATGCCCATGAGACCAGAAGAACTAGATGGTGCCCAGCTACCATATCAACCACTCAGAGGGGGATCTATGAGGAGATCCTGGATAGAGTGGGAGAACAATGTGGTACAAAACTCAAAATCATTAAAAAAAAAAAAAAAAAAAGAACCAGGTTTGCTGGTCTGATAGAGCCTGTTGAAACCCCTGAGACTATGGCCTCTAACTGCCCTTCAGGTCTGGCATTGAACCTGCCCCTGTGGCTTCCAGCTAAACAAAAGACAGGCATATGAGCTGAACATTTACATTAGGTAGATACACTCATTGGAGAGATCAATCGTGGGAGAATAAAAGGGCTGTGTATGCACAGGGACGTAGCTCAGGGGGCAAGAATGCATGGGAGAGAAGGACACAGGGAAGAGGTAACTATGGGGAGGATGTGGGAAGAGAGCTATTGCATTGTGAGAAATTGCAATCAATGTCATGAGGAAAAGTACATGTGAGCTGCTGTGAGGAAAGTGAATTTTCTCTGTAAACCTTCACCCAAATCACAATAAAAATTTCTTTTGAAAAATCAGTGTTAACAGATGGCAGTAAATTTAGCCTGTTGACGACATAATGACAAGCCCCTGGAGAGCTAAGGAGACAGAAGTAATGTTTGAGGGGATAAAGGTGGGTAGGACAGGTGGGAAAGGGCACAGATTTGGGGTCTTCATATCTGAGGGCAAGCACAGGCAGAGAGGAGTAACAGGGAGCCCATGATGTTCAGGACCTGGCAAGGACAGCAGAGTGCCCTGGGGTGAGCCAGAGGTGGTGGTCAGGTGACAATGCAAGCTGGAGGCTGTAGTCAGGGGACAGTGTGTGATGCGGAGGCCATGGTCAGGTGATGGTATGAGCCAGAGGCTGTGGTTGCGTGACAGCATGAGCCAAAGGCTGTGGTCGGGGAACAGTAGCATAAGCCGGAGGCCACGGTTGGGTGACGGTGTGAGCCAGAAGCCATAGTCCGGTGATAGCATGAGTCAGAGGCCATGGTCGGGTGATGGTGGTAGGAACCAGAGGCTGTTTGTGTTCAGGTGATGGTGGTGTGGGCCGGAGGCCGTGGTCGGGTGATGGCGTGAGCTGGAGGCCGTGGTCGGGTGGTCGGGTGGCAGTGTGAGTGGGAGTCTGTGGTTGGGTAGCACGCCCCCAGGGTCTGACGTTCCTGTTCCCTGTGCCTCACAGGTGTCCGGCACCAGGCGGCTGCCTCGGGGCTCTCCCTGCTGCAGCCCTCCTTCCAGGGCTGTATGCAGCTCATCCAGGTGGACGACCAGCTGGTGAATCTGGACGAGGTGGCGCAGAGGAAGCCGGGCAGCTTCGCCAACGTCAGCATCGACATGTGCGCCATCATAGACAGGTAAGCAGTCTGCATCCCACCGCGTGCCGTCCACGTGTGCCCGGTACACATCTGTGTCCCGAGCTGGGAAGCACCAGCAGGTAGGATCAGCGAGGGGAGGGAGAGTGGGCGCGGCGGGTCTCTGGTGCAGGCGTGGCGCAGTGCGGTGCGTGCTTCAGGACCAGGACGGGATGGCCCAGCCCTGGGTGCCGCCTCGGCCCGTCCCCCCTCGGCGAGCGTGAGCAGGCAGATTAGCAGCTGACTTCCAGGTGCTCTTGGCTGTGTTAACTGTGCCTCCTCTGCCCGGAGCCTGCAGCCCGCCTGCCCTGTCCCAGTGGAGAGATTCAGCTCGTAGCTCCCTCCAAAGCCCCCCGTACTGGGAAGGAAGCCCTGACAGATGTCCGCGGGCTCTGCAGGAGCACACTGCCTCGTCGTTCTCCCGTGAGGTGGCTGGTGGGTTTGAACTGCCGACCTTTGTGTTGGCAGCTGAGCACACGTGGGCATGTGGAAGCAGAACATTGAGAGTGTCGGAGTCCACGGATGAAAAACACACTTTGAAATGGCACCACGTGTAATCTGTATTAGTTTCTGCAATCTGAGGAGGGGCTTTTTATAACATTGTAAGTGACCGATGTTTCACGCATGGGAAGAGATGCTTTTACACAAAATATTATGAAAGCGTCTCACACGCCAGCTTAGCCTGCTTCTGAAACGTGCCTTTTATTCTGAAATGGATAGAATTTCATTGTGAGAAGTTTTGCCTGTAAACCGACTAAGTCTGGCTGTGAGTTGCTGTTAACCCGGTGGATTTACATGCTTTTAACTGTTGTAAAATCCTCTGCAAGAGGTCGCTCACATTCTGAAAACCACTTTACTCATTTTGCATTTTGGAAATGAATGTTCTTCAAACATTTTTGAAATTTTGAAATAAGATTTCACCCCTCCCTTGGTCTCCCCCAGTGGAGTGTAGCCCTGTAGCCAGAAGCAGTCTAAGTCCACTGAAGTCGAGCTCTGAGGCAGTCAGCCCAAGACATAGGAGGAATCTGACAAGAGGTAAAGTGATGTAGGATGAAGGAAGCTGACTTCTCTAGACAGTCATAGTCTCTTGACATCCATGATAGGTTCTATGGAATGGGACTCCATGCTACACATGGACAGTCCCCGGATCACGAATGTGTTCCGTTCCTAAATCGGTCTTTTAGTCAAGTTAGTACCTAAGTCGGAACAGTTGAGTACAGTTCACATTTGACATCAGTCAGTCACTGTGTACAGTATGGAGCGTACCTTTCTACGCTTGGAAAAATGAAGGAACCCTTCCGGTCTACTGACAGCTATCTAACATGATGCAGCAATACCGGTAAGGAAAGTGTTTGGATGTGTGTCACGAAGCA
>NW_006922143.1:1216428-1220496 GCF_000298275.1 Orycteropus afer afer | reverse complement strand
GAGATCGGACCCGGCCCTTCCCCACTCCCGCAGCAGGGGCGGGGCAGGGGCGCGGGCCAGTTGACAGGCAGGACCTTCCATACACCGGTGATGGGAAGTTACAAAACAGTCAAAAAGGACTCACCTATTAAAAGGTATAATTTACAACATATCTGTACAGAAGCAGTCTTGCAAAAGGAGCCCTGCTGTTCCATCAGAAATCCAGGGCGGTTGGTCTTCTCTTTGGAGGGTGGTCAATGCTTTCTTGGGTGCCAGGGGAGTGATGGAGGGAGAGCTTGTGGGGGTCTTCAGCACCCATGGAGGGGCCTCTGCTCAGGGCTGAAGGCCACTCTGGAGGGGCCCGTGGGACTGACCAAGATACTCTTGTCTGTCTTCTCGACCTCTGCCCCAGAAGGAAATAAGGCCCCATGTGAACTGGATGACTTGTCCGTCAGCCTGCCTCGTGTGTCCCTGGGCTGCCACTGCTCTCATTCACTCCTGAAGACTGCAGTCATGTTTCTCTTCAGCCCAAAGGTGACCTTGGAGGTAGAAGGGGTTCTGTTTAACTGGATGGCAGGGCTTGGAAAGGTGAGGGAGGCAGTGCTTTCAGCTTTCCTGAAGGAGCAGGGCTTTGGTGAGAAGGGGTGTCGGGCTCCACAAAGTCATTTTCTGCCCTCAGCTGCTTCTTCCGAGGGCCGAATGTGCCACTGTTCGCCACTGTGCCGATCTGCGTGACGTCAGGCTCCAGCACCCCACTGTGCTCCACCGAGGGCAGCATCTCTCATCTTCTTCCTCTTTTGCAAGATAACGGTCTTTGGGGCGGCCGAGTCGTACAGGTCAAGGCTGCTGGTGCCCCCTTCTTCCTCTTTAGTCTCACTCCCTGGGGCGGGGCAGGGTGGCCATCCTCTCCTGCCCCTGGGCTGGCTCCAGGGCTTTCCTTCCCCGGTGGAGGCCAGGTCAACATAGACAGGCTGCTGCCACTGACCGGGAGGGCTCCAGGTTTCCGCTGCCTCGTCAGGACTTGGATGCCACCTGTTGGGGGAGTGCAGGTGGCCGGCTCTCGAGCACGCTCGGTGCTGACGCCGCTTTGAGTCACGTCCTCTGGAGTCGGCCCTGCTAAGCCTGGACCCTTCCTCGGACCGGCAGGCACCGCTTCCTGGCCCGTCTCTTTCCGTTGCCTGTGGGGATGGCTGGAGAGGGCTTCTGCCCCC
Source organism: Orycteropus afer afer (assembly GCF_000298275.1). Classification (NCBI taxonomy): domain Eukaryota; kingdom Metazoa; phylum Chordata; class Mammalia; order Tubulidentata; family Orycteropodidae; genus Orycteropus; species Orycteropus afer. The sequence goes on along the minus strand of NW_006922143.1, from coordinate 1,219,306 downwards.
ATCCCAACCACACTGTCAACACTGTTGTCTGTTTTTCACTTTCCTCTGTGTGCTGCTCCCATTCAGACCTGGGATCTGGCTTTGTCTCCTGAGCCTGAAGTTTCTGTCTGGAGATGGTTCCTTTTCTTTTTCCTTTTCCTCTTCTGAGTCCTGCCTTCGTTTTCTTCTTCCTCTTTATGAAAGAACTTGTTTCCTTTCTGTTTCCCCAGGGTTTTCTCTGAAGGTTTATTTCCTTTTTCTTCTTTCCTTGACTCATAGGATGGCCATCTTCATTAGCAGAAATGCCCTCCACAAAACCAAGCTGAGATGGACTGCCTTTGAAAGATACTGGAATTTTTTGATTAGTTGAGAGACATTTCCTGTGGAAGGGAGGGACGGTTTTCCTTTGGGTATGTCCAGCAGTCGATCAGCAACAGCCTTATAATCAAACTATGTGAAAAGGAAAATGAAACATGAATGTGTACCAAAGCACCACTGCTTGACTAGGCCACTCACAGGTCATGCGTACAGTCGTAGACAAGCCTTCGGTGGGGGCCTTGGGAGCACTCGGCGACAGAGCAGTCGAAACCCACGTGTGCTGACACCTGGTAGCCATCAACTTAAGCGGCATCTTTGAAAGGTTCCTGTCGTCTTTATTTTCAGGAGAAGCTGAGTGTACTTCTTTTTAAATTTAATCTGCCAGAGAATAACATTTTTTTTTTTAAAGCCTTAGTATGTTCAGAATATGGTGTGTTGGTTGATGCAAACCCAGCCCCCAACGGAAGGGTCGGCAGTCCAGACCCCCCAGAGGCGGCACGGCAGAAAGGCCTGGAGATGGGCTTCCCGGGAATCAGGCACCGAGGTCGCTGTTGCCAGCCTTCTGCTGGGACACACCTGGGGTGGGAGCTGACTGCGTGGCAGGGAGTGTTATGTTTGCCGGAAGAGTGGGCAGCCGAGTCACCCTGCCCGGCACTGCCTCCAGGAGCTGCCCGGCTGGCACTGGCTCTCAGAGAGCCGGGTCCACAGAGGGTTCCCCGTGGGTGCAGCGGAGCCGCCTTCTGGAGAACCCTCTCCAGAGTCTCAGAACTAGGACAGACCCTGGCACCAGGTCGCCGGCTCCACACGGACAGCTGGGAAAGCACGAGCCACACGCTCCAGCGGCGTTCCGTGCACACCTGTTCCCGTCGTACCTGCCGGCACGCGCCCCCTTGGTCCACGTGCCATCCCAGTTTATTCCCCAACCTGAATCTCATCAGTTTACCATGTGCATGGCTATGTTCTTCCTTGGGAGATGCTGGAACAGGGTTAAGAGCTCGGCTGCCAACACCAAGGTCAGCCGTTCAAACCCACCAGCCACCCTTGGGAGAAAGGTGAGCCAGTCTGCTGCTGTAAAAATTGATAGCTTTAGAAACCTTCCGGGGTAGTTTTACTCCATCCTCACGGGCTGCTGTGAGTGGGAATCCACTCCACGGCAGTGGGTGTGGTTTGGGCTTTGCTTCTGTGGAGATTGACAGCCTAGGAGACCCTGTGGGCAGTTCCACTCTGTCCTCTAGGGGCGCTGTGAATAGGAATCAACTCCACGGCAGTGGGTGTGCTATGGGCTTTTTATGGTCTTTCTCTCTTTGAGCTAACAGGAATGACTGCTCTCTTCTGTGAAGCCCTGCCTTTTCATACTGTACCGGGCCTATTTCAAAGGGGAGGTGCACTGCACTTGCTATAAACTCTCTTGGCCCCTGTGCTGATGCAGGGGTCCCATTTGATCTTTCAACTCCAATGCTAAAGCCTTTTGGTTTCTGTTAGAAGGGACCCAAGAAGGGTTCCCTGTTTACCCCCACACACCTGAGTCATGGTTAACCATCTAGCCCAAAATATCTCTGGTAGCATAGTGGCTAAAGCACTTGACTGCTAACCAGAAGGCTGGCGGTTCAAACCCACCAGCCACTCCTCGGAAGAAAGGTTGGGCAATTCTACTTCCGTAGGAATACTGCCTCAGAAACCCAAGGAGGGGTTGCTATGAGTCGGGGCCGACTTGACGGCACATAACAACAACGACAACAGTCCACAAAGGCCACATAGTGGCTGAACCAGGTAAAGTCAGTCACTCATTTTGCTGACGTTATTCCAAGTGACTGTGTTTTTAAATACAGCTAGAGTACTACAGTGACAATACAAAACTTTTTTTATTATTATTATTTTTAAATATAAAAACACCAGAGTAGATAACTAAGAATGAAAGGAAAAGAAGGCACAGAATGACCCACTTAAGGACTCAAAAGCAGTGCTGTTCTGCTTTGATGCATCACATGTATTAGGACCAAAGGGAGCGATACTTGCTTTGTGCTGGTATATATCTGTGCTTTGACATTTAAATCCCAAGGAAGGCCGCGTGCAGGGGAGGGGTGTCAGAAAACAGTTCTGTGTTTGAAGATAAACACAGGAAATCCATGAATAAAACACACACAGTTAAATCAATGACAGATAGATTTAAATAAGCTGCTGGATTTTATTTTTGGTTTTTTATATTAGATTTCCTGGAAAAAAGTGAAAACAACAGCAAATGACTTAAACAGAGATTTACAGTATCCTTGTTGACACATATTAGCATAACTCCTTTTGTCATTTGCTTGGGCATATTGCAAGATTTCAGGGGGAAGATAAGAGATCATTTAAGGAGTTCTGGTGGCATAGTGGTTTACTTTACTTTTGACCAAAAGGTCAGGGATTCAAGGGCACCCAGCGTCCCCATGAGAAAGGCCTGGTAGTCTCCTTCTATAAACATGACAGCCTTGGAGGTTCCGCTCTGTCCTCTAGGGGCGCTGTGGGTCGGAATGGACTCCAGGCAGTGGGTGTGGTTTGGGCTTTGCTTCCATGAAGATTGACAGCCTTGGAGACCCTGTGG
>NW_006922143.1:1214482-1215068 GCF_000298275.1 Orycteropus afer afer | reverse complement strand
AGTGGGTGTGGTTTGGGCTTTGCTTCTGTGAAGATTGACAGCCTTGGAGACCCTGTGGGCAGTTCCACTCTGTCCTCTAGGGGCGCTGTGGGTCGAAGTTCACTCAGAGATCCAATGACAGGCCCTCATTTAACTGACCTTGCCTGGAACTCCCTGTGCAAATTCACTGACATTGGCCTGCGCTGTGGAGTCCCGGGTGGGCCACTCAGGCTGAGGGCTGTGAGACTTGGACCGCCTGTTCTCCTCATCCCCTCCTTCTCCGGGTGTCTCTGTTCACGTCCAGGGGGGTTATGCAGCCCCTGTTTGTTACTGCGATTGCAGTGTGCTGAAGGAGGAGACATGCTCAAAGGACAGCTTTCACCAGATTAAAAGCCCAGAATCAACCCAGCACCTTAGGTGTGGACAGGGCAACAACCGAAATGCAGAGAGATCCCTAAAAATGAGTTTCCTTACTCACATTGTTTCCTACCAAAAAACTAAATTCACTGCCATCGAGATGATACAACTCCTAGCAACCCCTCCTTGGGTTTCCGAGGCGATAGCTCTACAGAAGTAGATTGCCCGGTCTTCCTTCTGAGGAGTGGCT
>NW_006922143.1:1209321-1213932 GCF_000298275.1 Orycteropus afer afer | reverse complement strand
CAATCTAATTCCGTAGTGATGCTGCCTTGGAAACCCAAGGAGGGGTCGCTATGAGTCGGTCTGAGTCAGTGGCAGTGAGTGAGTAGTTCAGACAATGAAGAGGAAAGGAGGGAGGGAAGGAGGAAGGGAGGGAGAGAAGGAGAGAGAGCATTGCAGAGATGAGAGTGACAGGGAGGAAGGGAGCCAGGGAGAGGGACAGAGAGCCTTGGCCCCCTGCTCTCAGCCTCAGGCTGGCCGCTGCTACTTTGATTGAAATAGCAATGGGGGAAATCTCAAGAACAGTGTCTATTACAGCAGTTAAAAGTGGCATTTTGGTGAATTTTTCACTTTGTTATTTAAGCGATCTACAACCGAGAAGAAGGTGCAGGTGACTGGGGTGCCTCCATCTGAGAACAGTGACCTGGGGTCCCGGGCCGAGAATGGTGGCTGCCCTGGGGTCTGCCCTGGTGCCGGCTCACTGGCTCGGGGCTGACATCCTGCTCTGGCCGGTCAGGGCCTGTGGAGCCTGGAAGCGAGTTTCAGGAGGGTGAGCAGGGCCCCTGGGAGGACAGCAATGTCTGAGGCTCTGCACAGAGCCCCTGGAGACGCCTGAGCATTCATTCCCAGAGGGACTTGGGCAGGTCCGCAGGCACTGTGCCGCCAAACCTGCTGACATCCAACAGAACACTGCAAAAGCAAGAGGGGCATGCAGGTGGGGGTGGGCTGGCCCCGCATGGTCGGGGTGGCGGGGTGAGGCTGAGGGAGCCCGGCGAGGCATCTCGATCAGAAGACGGCCTGACGTGGCCCTGCCCTCGAGGTAACCCAGTGCCCCGTGAGATCCGGCTGCAGGAGTAACCCTTTGCTGTCAGCAGGTGGTGCCAGCTGAGCTGTGGTTCTAGGACTTTCCTGATCTGTGCTTCCTTGGTGCCGTCCCAGAAAGACTTCGTGGACATGGCAATATTTCCCGGGCACAGGCCCAGAAGGCCCCCTCCGGGCCAGTTGACGGGACATCAAAGTGATTTTTCTTTTTTTTTTCATGAAACTGCAGGCATTTGAAAATCAAAGAAAGAAAAGCCTTTCAAATCTGAGTGACATTTTTGAAGTGAGCAGAAAGCACCGTGCCCGGGCCGAGCCCCTTGCGCGTAAACGCGGTATTTCATTAACTCAGGGCCCTCTGTTGGTCCCTCCAGAGGCCGGCGCTGCTTCTCACATTGCGGTGGGTAGCTGCTGCTGGGGAATGGCCCCACTCCCAGCCACCCTGTCACAGGGGAACGAGACGCTCCCAGACCCTGGGCATCGTGTGGTCGGCTGTGACCCACAGGGTTTCCCCTTGGTGGTAGACCCCCAGGTCTTTCTTCCTGGTCCGTCTTACAATGAGAAAGGCAGAGTTAGGTTGGAGGAAGTGTGGGTCGTGGGGACCGTGGTGAGAAGGAGGCCGGGAGACCCCCAGTGTGCAGCCGCCAGCCCGGCAGCTCCTTCTCACAAGGAGCCTGGGACACGGCTCGTTCTGACAGTGAGACGTGATGTGAGTGGGACGTGCAGCGCGGGGAGTGCTCAGCACAAGGCAAGGGGTGTGCACTGTGTCCTCCACGACGCCTCCCTTCATTGCCTGGGCGGTGAAGAAAATGCATTCTAAAGTTCAGTTCACTGTAACTCTTTAACGTGGCTACCAGAAATTTTAAATTACGTGTGAAAGATAGGTCACGTGATATGCCTAGTAGCCGACACTAGTCCAGACTCTCCCCCAAGAGCCTTGCTGAAGGACGGAATAGGCCCCCCTCATGTGGGTTGGTCTTGGACCCTCTGGAGGCTGTGCTGCTGACAGGAACATGACTTGTTCTCCAGAATTATTTTATTTCTGAGGCGATTGGGGTTCCCAGAAGGTCTGTGAAACAGGCACCACCCTAAAGTTCCCTGCCCCTTTAATTAGCTAGAAGCCCCTCGTCCTAAATCTGCTTGTAGTGCCTTCCCCAGGGAGCGCCTCCACACACGGAGAAGCCAGATGTGATAGTTTTCTCCTGGATTATGAATTCCTGTTCATTAAGGATAAAATAAAAAGTATTCAGTGGGGGAAAAAAAGGGCCTAAATTAAGTGTGAGTTATGCTCGTTGGGCACAAGGAGAAACTTGTTGGCTTGAAGCTTAATTTTCCCACTGACGGTCTTGTCAGTCGCACAGAGGTGTGTGAGACAGCATCCGTGGAGGAGAGCTGGGCCCAGTTAGAGATGGCGTTCAGCAGCGAGGAGCAGAGGCCCATCATAGCTCTGCAGACGGACAGCTGCGGGGCTGGGACGAGGCTCAGGGAGCAGCAGATACCCAGACTCTCAGCCTCGGCACCTCAGCCTTTACCTTGTGGATTTCATTCCGTGGCGGCTGGAGCGCCTGTCATTTCACATGTTGCCATCAAGAAAGGCGGACGCTTGTTCCCATCGGATATGCACATTTTCTCTTTGCCCAGAATTTAGTTCCATGATAGCCTGGGAGTGATGCCTCCTGTCTGAGGTGGCAATGTGCCCAGCTGGACACTGAGGGCTTGTTACTGTGACAAAGATGGAGGAGGGTACCAGCACACAGATGGCGGCCTAATCGCTGTCTTAGAAAAAAAGCCATGCTCTAAAAAGTACCCCGGGGCAGCATTTTCATAACTTACTCAAGCTCCGGTTTTATATTGTAGCTCTAGTGATTCAGAAGTAAATATGTTATCAAGTAAAGCATTATTGAAGAAGAACAAAGTGGGAGGTCTCACACTCCCAGATCTCAAAACCTACTATACAGCCACAGTAGTCAAAACTGCCTGGTATTGGCACAATCAGACACATAGATCAATGGAATAGAGTAGAGAACCCAGAAATAGATCCATCGACCTATGGCCATCAAGCTATGGTCAGCTGATCTTTGACAAAGGGCTGAAATCCATTAAGTGGGGTGGAGATTGTCTGTTTAAGAAATGGTGCTGGCAAAAGTGCATATCCATTTGCATAAAAATGAAACAAGATTGGTACCTCTCACCATACACAAAAGTGAACTCCAGTGGATCAAAAACTTAAATATGAAATCTAAAACTATAAAGTTCCTCAAGGAAAAACTAGGGAAAAATTTAGGGGCCCTAATATATAGCATAAATAGACTATCACGCATAATGCAAAATGTACAAACACCAGAAGATAAACTAGATGAATGGGACCTTCTACAAATTAAATTTTATGTCCTTCCAAAGACTTCTCCAGAAGAGTCAAAAGAGAACGTACAGATTGGGAAAAAGTATTCAGCAATGACATACCTGACAAGGGACTCATCTCTAGAATTTTTGGAAAACTCTAACACCTCAACAACAAAAAGACAAATAATTCAATTAAAAAATGGACAAATTACATGAATAGACATTTCACCAAAGAGGATATTCAGATGGCCAACAAACATATGAAGAAATCCTCATGAACATTAGCCATTAGAGAGATGCAAATCAAAACAACAATGAGATACCATCTGACCCCAGCACTAGTAGCAAAGTTCAACAAGACAGAAAATAACAAATGCTGGTGAGGATGTGGAGAGACTGGGACTCTCATACACTGTTGGTGGGATTTTCAAATGGTACAACCACTGTGAAAAGCAGTATTGTGATTCCTTAAAAAGTTGGCATTAGAAATACCATTTGACCCAGCAATCCCATTACCAGATATATATCCTAAAGATGTGAGAGCCAGGATGGGAACAGATACACTCACACACCCATGTTCATCGCAACACTATTTACAATAGCCAAAAGATGGAAATAACCTAGGTGCCCATCAACAGAAGAATGGATAACCAAACTATGGTACATAGATACAATGGAATACTATGCAACCCAAAAGAATAATATAGAATCTGCAAAACACTGCATAACATGGATGAACTTGGAAGACATTATGCTGAGTGAAATAAGTCAGTCACAGAAGGACAAATATTATATTAGTCTGTTATTGTAAAAAGTCAAGGAAAGATTTATATATGGAAGGAAATTTTCTTTGTTGGTTACCAGGGGTGGGAAGGGAGGGGAGACAACACTGTTAAGCAGGTAAAGACAAGTATTGATTTGGGTGAAGAGAAGGGCAGTGTACCAAATGTGAGTGGTTAACTCGGTGACATTGAGGAGGAGGAAGACATAGAGAGATGCATAGAAGATACAGACAACATAGATGAACTCTTTTGCACATACAGTACTGCATAGTCAGTGAAGGTGAATATTGATATGGGTGGACAGGTGGGTGGACAGGCTGAACTCTTAAGTATGTCTGTGCAGGGGGGAGTGTGCCCATGATCATATATAGGCTTGGAAGACAATGTTTCTAAAAGTGTATTGGTATGTTCTGTAAGAATTCCCAGGTATATAGTGAAGCTGGCAAGGGACAAGGTTGTAGTCACTTCTTGGCCACAACCAGCTACCTAGAGGGAGCAAGTAGCTGGGCGTCTGGGCTTGGGACCATAGTCACAGAGGATATCAAGCTCAATTGGCATAACATACTCACAAGAACATTGTTCCACCTCCTACTTTGGTGAGTAGTGACTGTGATCTTAAAAGCTTGCAAGCACACATACAGTACTGCATTGTCAGTGAAGGCAAACATGGGTATATGGATGGATAGATAGG
>NW_006922143.1:1204218-1205571 GCF_000298275.1 Orycteropus afer afer | reverse complement strand
TCACTGCTTACTGCTCAGCCAGTGGTTGGGACGCCCTCAGCTGGCTGGGGGCGCTGCTCCCATGTGGTACCACCGAGCGGGGTATGGGGCATCTGAACATGACTCAGTCTTCCACCCTGCAGCCACTGTCGTCCCTGCTTGTGCCCTGTGTCACCTGAATGCCTGTGATGTGGCCATGAGCTCAGGACCACTGGCACTCACCTTTTACACACTAGTGAACACCACCAGCAAAAACATTGAAGGTGAATATCAGAGAACTTCCTTCCTTTTCTCATTTTCATCCTTTCTGTTTGTGATGCAGTTGTCATGACATGGACCCATATCTGATGATGGTGAGTTGAAATTAATCACAATGGCTGCTGTTGCAGAGTGTGCCAAACATGTGGAAGACTGGGTGCTTGCTGCTTAAAGCCCGGGAGCCCCAGGCAGGAAAGAGTAGCTCCTTAAATTAAGCAGAGGTGGATTAACCCTTCAAGACTCATTACAATCTAAGGGAGATTTCTGTACGGGTGCCATCTAAAGTTTGCCTGAAAGTCAATGTGGTTCTGAAGTGTTTGCTATTAGGCTGGTTTGATGGTCAAGGGAGACAGTGAAATGGTGAGGAAGAGTGGATTCTCGAGCTCTAGGGGGGAAGTTAGTGCCAGCAGCCACAGCGGTGGAAAGTTAGGGAAATGTTAAGTACGTATTTTATTAAAGGAGTGGCATTTCTCTCAAAATGATGAGCTCTGGTGGCACAGTGTTTAAGCCACTCAGCTACTAACCAAAAGGTGGGCAGTTTGAGCCCACCAGCCACCCCGCAGGGGAAAGATGAGGCAGTCTGCTTGCATAAAGACCAACAGCTTGGGAACACTGCGGGGCAGTTCTGCTCTGTCCTAAAGGGTCTCTCCTCTGTGACCTGGCATCAACCTAGGAGCAGGGGGTTTGGTTTGGGCTTTGCTTCCTTAGAGACTGACTCCTGGGGAACCCTATGGGGCCATTTTCCACTCTGTCCTAAAGGGTCTCCATTCTCTGAGTTGGGATCAACTTGATGGCCCTGAGCTTAGTTGGTTTTAGAAATGACTACGAATATGACAGTTTCTACAACAGAAGTTCTCCTGGTCCCGTTCTCTTCTGAAAAGGGACAGATAGCACACATCTCACTAACATGTAACCACTTGATTCTAGAATGATCCATCTGTGTTCCCAGGGTCCAGGACATTGTGGTCTGACTTCCAGAAACTAACCTTCAAATTACTAACTGAAGGTGGGAGGTTCCAACCCACCCAGAGCACCTTGGGGGAAAGTCCCAAAGACCTACCTCTGAGGGGTCACAGCCAGGACAACCCTGTGGGGAAGTTGCACTCCACACACAGG
>NW_006922143.1:1196442-1200583 GCF_000298275.1 Orycteropus afer afer | reverse complement strand
TCATATGATCTACTATGCCAGGAATGACCAATTGAAAAGGAATGGTGTGGCATTCATCATCACAAAGAATGTATCAAGTCTATCCTGAAGTACAATGCTGTCAATGATAGGATAGTATCCATACACCTACAAGGAAGACTGGGAGCTCTGATAGCGTAGTGCCTAAGGCACTTGACTGCTAACCAGAAGTCTGGCGGTTCAAACTCACCAGCCACTCCTCGGAAGGAAGATGGGGCAATCTACTTCCGTGGTGATACTGCCTGGGAAACCCAAGGAGGGGTCACTATGAGTCAGGTCCGACTTGACGGCACATAACAACAATAACAAACAGGGAAGACCAGTTGATACGACTATTATTCACATTTACACATCAACCACCAAAGCCAAAGATGAGGAAACTGAAGATTTTTACCAGCTTCTAGAGTGTGAAATTGACCAAACATGCAATCAAGATATGTTGCTTATCACTGGTGATTGGAATGCAAAAATTGGAAACAAAGAAGAATCACCGGTAGTTGGAAAATACGACCTTGGTAATAGAAATAACGCTGGACATCACATGATGGAATTGTGCAAGACCAATGATTTATTCATTGCAATTACCTTTTTTCAGCAACACAAACAGTGGCTATACATGTAGACTTCACCAGATGGAGTACAGAGAAATCAGATTGACTACATATGTGGCAATAAGCAATAGAGAAGCTCAATATCTTCAGCCAAAGCAAGATCAGGAGCTGATTGTGAAACAGACCATCAACTGCTCATATGCAAGTCCAAGTTGAAGCTGAAGACAATTAAAAGCAGTCCATGAAAGCCAAAATATGACCTTGATGATACCCTTCCTCAATTTAGAGATCATCTAAAAAGTAGATTTGATGCATTAAATACCAGTGACTGAAAACCAGAGGAATTGTAGGGTGACATCAAGAACATCATCCATGAAGAAAGATGAAGATCATTAAAAAGCAGGAAAGGAAGAAAAGACCAAAATAAGTATCAGAAGAGACTCTGAAACTTGCTCTTGAATGGAGAGTAGCTAAAGCAAATGGAAGAAATGACTAGATAAAAGAGCTGAACAGAAGATTTCAAAGAGCAGCTGAAGAAGACAAAGTCGGTTATTATAATGAAATGTGCAAAGACCTGGAGTTAGAAAACCAAAACGGAAGAACATGCTCAACATTTCTCAAGCTGAAAGAACTGAAGAAAAAAATTAAGCTTTGAGTTGCAGTATTGAAAGATTCTATGGGCAATATATTGAATGATGCAGGAATCATCAAAAGAAGGTGGAAGGAATACACAGAGTTACTGTACCAAATGGACCTGGTTGATGTTCATCCATTTCAGGAGGTGGTATACGATCAGGAACCAGTGGTATTGAAATAAGAAGTTGAAGCTCTGCTGAAGGAAGTGGTGAAGAACAAGGCTCCAGGAATTAACAGAATACCATTGAGATGTTTCAACAAACGGATGCCCTGCTGGAGGCACTCACTCGGTTACGCCAGGAGATTTGGAAGACAGCTACCTGGCCAACTGACTGGAAGAGATCCATATTTGTACCCATTCCAAAGAAAGAATGTGGAAATTATCAAACAATATCATTAATATCATGTGCAAGTAAAATCTTACTGAATATAAGTAATAAATGCTTGCAGCAGTATATTGACAGAGAACTTCCAGAAATGCAGCCTGGATTCAGAAGAGGATGTGGAATGAAGGATATCATTGCTGAAGTCAGATAGATCTTGGCTGAAAGCAAAGGCCATGTTTCATTCTGTTTTATATAGGGTCACTATGAGTCAGAGCTGACTCGATGGCACCTAACAACAGCAACAATATTTCCAAGTGAGACTGAAAACAGGAACCGAGGACAGAAGATGGAAGTTGACGTCCTTCCTGTACCTGAGCTTGGCATTTGGCTTGACATTTCTTGGAATCTTGACTATACTTGTTAGGAATTCAGAATAAGCCAATGTTCCTTGCTGGAGTTTCCCTGGAAGAGAGTCTGCCAGCATTTCTGTGGGCATTGGTTCAGTGTGGTAGCACATGGCTGTGTCAAGTTCCAAGAGAAGTCTCTGGATTGGGCTCAGGTGTGACTGAAGCATCAGATACACCTGTAGGGACATATTTGGAGTGGGAGCCTGTCATGGCTGACTTCTGTCCCCCCAAGATGTGTGAAGTCCTAACTTTGGTACTTTTGAATATGTTTGGAACTACAGTCTTGGACAGCATTGTGAGTTAGGCTGATGTCACGCTGGAGTAAGGTGGCTCCTGTTCCCACATTGCTGGTATCCTTTAAAGGACAAAAGATGATACTGAGACATGGGGAAGATGGTACATGGAGACGGAGGCCAACATGGGAGTGGTGCTGCCCCAAGTGCAGGAACGTCTGGGGCCCTCAGTGGCCACCAGAAGTGGGAAGATGCAAGGAGGGACTCACTCTAGTACAGTTCGAGGGAGCCCGGCCCACCCACACCTGTGTTTTAGACCTGGATTTCAAAACCCTGGCTTCTGGAACTAAGAGAATAAACCCACCCACGCTATGTGGTATGCAGAGTCCCCGACATACAACGTGTTCTAGTTATGATGGACCCCACTTCTGAACATGTGTGTATAGTTTGTTAGGCTTTGCACATCTGATCATTAGTAATATGTGCTACACACTGCGTCGTAATGTGTGGGTTGCTGGTTACCATTCTTGGCCGTTCACTCACAGGTGTTCAGTGTGGCCATTCAGTGTTCCAAACACCCAGCAGACTCTGGCCTGTCCACCATGAACCACATCGATGTTGGAACTTATGACATAGAAAGTTAGGCGATGTTCATCCATAGCGACATCCAGCAGTTGAAAAGCACAGGTCCCCAATGGCTCTTATAATCCAACTTCAGTTCTATACCTCCTGTACATTGGGCCTATGACGTGATCTTATTCATACCATCAGAAGAGGGTTTCGACCTCCTTCAGACCTGACTTAGGACAGAGTCCTGGGACCAAAGCCCTATCATCATAAGTCAGGGATGACCTTTCACAATGCCTTTCTTTATCGAGCCTCAGGAACCACACACAGAGCCCAAGATGCACCATTAGCCATGGTCCCACTGATGTTCACAGAATGGGAGCCATCAGCATCTCCTGAGTCTCTGCTTTGCCAGTCACTGTGTGGACAGAAGACTGTCCACAGAGTGGACACTTCCCTCTGTCCACTGAGTCATCTCCTCCAGTGAAGCTGAGAAGATGGGATTCTACGAGGTACACAAAGGCCCATGTTAGCATCCCCGAGTGATCGCAGTGTAGACTGTTGGGACAAGGAAGCAGAAGGCGACAGGTCACCTCGCCAGCGACATGCATTTGCCTCACGTGATAATTTGCGGCATTTGCTGGGTGTTTATTGCTGGAGTCGAGTCTAGCATGCAGCGGTGAGGTCTGGCAGGTCGAGATTGCTGTGTGCCAGAGCATCATCGGCATGCAGGTGGAAGGTCCCCAGAGCGGCTGGTCCATCCTAAGCTGTTAGCAACAGTGTTGTTCGCATGTGTCCTTCACTGCTCTGAACATGTGGGAATAAGGTACACACAGGGCCGCCAGCAGTCACACTGTGGGGATTCTCTTCACAGAGTGTGAAAACCCAATTGGAAGCAGGAGTGTGCTCAGTGGAGCACTGACCACCTTCGTCATTAAGGCATTGATCTGACGCTAGTTACTGGGCCAAGTCCTTCGATTTTCACTCCAGATGAGGTTCAAGATGCCCACACATGTGTCCCCCGTCACTTTCCAGGGAAGCAGGGATAGATAGTTGTAAGTTTGTTGTTGGCTTTTTTCAAGTGAGCTTCCAACTCACGGTGACCCCATGCTGCACGGGACAAAGCACTGACCACTCCTGCAATCCCTGCGATGTGTCGGGGGTCGATTTCTGTGATCCCTAGGTTTCCGTTTCAGACATTGCTCCCTGGGTCTGCCTTCCTAGTCTCTCTTAGTCTGGACGCTCTGCCGGAATCTGTGACAGGCGAGTGGTGGCTGCACATGAGGTGCATTGGTCATGATTGAACCCACGTCTCCTGCATGGAAAGTGAGTGTTCTACCACTGAACCTCCACTGCCCCATGTGGAAGTTAACCACTGCCTGGAGTGGATTCCGACCCACAGC
>NW_006922143.1:1191646-1196097 GCF_000298275.1 Orycteropus afer afer | reverse complement strand
TCTTCACAGAAGCAAAGCCCAAACCACACCCACTGCATGGAGTACATTCTGACCCACAGCACCCCTAGAGGACAGAGTGGGACTGCCCCGCAGGGTCTCCAAGGCTGTCAGTCTTCACGGAAGCAAAGCCCAAGCCACGCCCACTGCCGTGGAGTCGATTCTGATTCTGACTCACAGCACCCCTAGAGGACAGAGTGGAACTGCCCACAGGGTCTCCAAGGCTGTCAGTCTTTATGGAAGCAGACTGTTTCATCTTTCTTCCATGGAGTGGCTGTTGGGTTCAAACCACTGATATTTTGCTTAGATGAATGCTTTTACCATATCACCACCAGAGTTCCTTATTTTAAAGTGATTCTGCCATAAAAGTTACTTAAATGGATGCATTTAAAAAGATATAATGAAATAAAAATACTGCATTTGCATTCTAAATAGATTTAGCATTGCAGTAATTGTTATCAGGAAATTTCTGTTGTTGATTTTGCTCTGTGTTAATTACTGTTACATTACGAACAATTTCTGAGAGCAAGGAGAAAACTCTGACTACAAAGCCTAGTGGTGGACATGAGTTGCTAGGGGTCCCTGTAAGAGTGGGTCAGTGTTTGTGACTCTCAGAGAAGAGAGGATTCATGCAGAAAGGAAGGTGAGGGGCATGTTCAGCGTTCTCTCTGACAGAGAGTGGAAGTGAGCAGTCATGGAAAGTGATCCGCAAGAGTGACTGTATGCCAGCTGCACTCACCCCCCCATGCTTGTGCTCAGATGTGCACACACATTCAGTCAAACACACACTTCACACACATGAACACATGCTCACACACATGCACACATGCTCACACAATCACACAAATGTACTCACACAGGCACTCAACACACACATTCACACTTGTATGCACTCAAACACATGTTCACATATGCACACATGCATTTAGACACACGCTCACACATACACATGAACTACAAAACACGCATGTTCACAATCACCCACACTTGCACACATGCAAACATTCACACTCACACCCAACGCATAATGCAAACACACACATCCAATTAAACACACATGCTCACACACACACTCTCCCACACATGTGCACACATGCTCACACACATATGCGTATTCAGACACACATGCACACACATACAGATGAACTAAAAAACACACATGTTCACAGTCACCCACACTTGCACATATGCCAACATCCACACTCACACCCAACGGTGTGTGTGGTGTGATGTATGAGTACTGTTTCATTATTCTGCAAGTAGATATCCAGATCTGCCAGCACTGTTTGTAAAAGGACTGTTTCTTCCATTGATAATTCTTCTGACTGCAAAATGTACACCCAACACAAGAGGCACTCTTCCCCGTTCCCTAAATCAGGTTTCTGTGAACGACCTGTGGTCAATAAGGAACTGATAGAATTGATCAGGAGTCCCTTAATTAAGTTTACTGAAGCTAATTTTATGTTTCCCTCAGCTGACCAGACGAGCAGCTAAGCAGTAGTTTGTATACGCAGAGGAAGCTCTGGTTAAACTGCTGAACATAGTGAGCGTGCCTTTAATCACCCTGGTGATTATGGGGCACACAGTGCTTCCTGTTTTACAGCAGTTCCCACACCATTCTTGTTTCTGTTGTTACCCATCTGAGGAGAAAGCAGTTTCCTGAGCCTCCCCTCTTCTCCCCAGCACTCAAGCTGTTGCTGTTGCCTCGTCCCTTCTTGGGCGGTGCGTGTAGTTACACAGAGGGCAGTGAAACCCACCAGAAGTGCCTTGGAAGATATGCCTGCTGCCCTGTTTCCCTATGGAGTAGTTCTTCTCTGCACACGTGGGGTCCCCATGAGTCAGAATCCACTCAAGGCCGACCAACAGCAAGCCCTTCTTCCTGTGGAAACCTGCAGAGCCTCAGCCCACATCAGTACCTCTTCTCACCGGCTCCAATAGCTGGGTCACTCACTGTCATTGAGTCAATTCCAGCTCACAGTCACACCCATGGGGTTTCTTAGGCAGTAAATCCTTACAGAAGTAGATTGCCCCATCCATCTTTGCTGGAGCAGGTAGTGGGGTTTGAACCCTCAACCTTCTGGTTAGCACTCAGATGCCTTAGGCTCTACACCACAAGAGCTCCTCGTATCAGTATATGGTGGTTCCTACATCTAATCATTTCTGAGTTAGAAGGAGTAGTTTAGACACAGGGCGGCCCCAGCACAGGGTGACCGGGCACAGGGCGGCCCAGACACAGAGACAAGGAAGCACAAATAGGGAAGACAGACGCCGCGTGAAGATTGCTGGGAAGTGAGGAACACGGGCTACAGAAGCTGAAGGAGATGAAGATTGGCCCCAGAGTGAACAGAGCGAGCGCCTCCCTAGACCCAGAACACTGAATTCAGACTTCTAGCCTCCTGAACTGTGAGGAAATCAGTGTCTGGTCTTTACTTGCTCACACCCGAAGCCTTTGTTGCATGTCTGCATCGTGCCCCTCCCACCCGCCTCCCATCCGTCATCAAAGCCGTCAGCAGAGACTCCGCTTTCAGAATGTATTCAGAAGCCAGGCTCTTCTCACCCTGTCCACTGGTGCCACTCCTGAGCCATTCCCTACAGCCTCACCTGCAGTCACTCCCAAATGATGTCCCTGCTTCACCCTTGCCCAGACCCCCCAGCCCAGTGTCCACGCGGCAGGCAGCCTGACAGGCACAAAAGATATGCTTTCCTTTGGTTTAGAGTAGAAGCCAAAATCCTTACAAGTGGAATTTTTATTAGGAAATCCTTGTTTTCATTTTCACATGCTATCACCAGTGCATGTTTAACAGAGGGCTGGAAACAGCACTCTGACAGAACGTCAGAGCCTTTCCTGTTAGCACCTCAGCCCTACCACCAGCTGTAAATGAGCACTATGAGTGGTTGGACGTTCGTATGTTGTAGAGGTGGGTCTGTTGTTGTTGTTATGTGCCACTGAGTCGGCCCCGACTCATAGCGACCCCTCCTTGGGTTTCCAAGGCAGTATCACTACGGAAGTAGATTGCCCCATTTTCCTTCCGAGGAGTGGCTGTTGGGTTTGAACCACCAGCCTCCTGGTTAGCAGGCAAGTGCCTTGGGCACTACGCTACCAGAGCTCCTGAGGTTGGTTTAGGAGGGTCTAAATCCGAGCTTAGCCTGGAAGCTGGAAGAGCCCCTCCATGCCCCTCTCACTTCTGAGGCAGAGGGGCAGTCTCTCATCTTAGTGCCCACAGACAGGTGCTCGGTGGAGTCTCCTCCCTACTTCCCCGGCCCTTTGCTTGGACTGGAACAGCTAGGACTGTGGTATTTGGCTGCCCCAGCTGGCTGTCCCCTCAGCCACTTCACTGAAACCTGGAGTTCCACTAATGCTGCACCGTTCTGTCATCTGACCTGGTAAATAATATTAACTCGGAATCCAGCTTCCCAGAACTACAGTCATTGACTTTCAACCTGTGCTTTACCTAGTTCCAGAGCAAGTATTTTTGTAGGAATTACTATTTAGGATGGTTGAGTCAGGAAGAAGGCCAATCAAGACACAGACAGGGCTTCAGGCTTCCCGTGACCAAGACCCCAGGGACAGCTCTTGGGCACACAGTAGGTGGCCTATCTCCCCTTCTCCCATTTTTGACAGAGAGGTATAAAACTTTTCAGCTCACACCTTTTAAACTTAAGAACTTAAAAGAAAGGGTGCCCAGTTACAGGATACACAGTCTATTTCATTGAGGACCCATGGAAAGAGTGAAAGACAGGTTTGGGGGAGTTCCTGAGAGACACTGAGAGAGAGAGATGACAGAGCAGGGAACATTAACTTCAGAGCGTGACCTCGTCTGGGGTTGAGACTGTACACATGTGTCTCTAGAGCACACACACATGTATGTAATGTGTTCACGGCAGAGAGTGTGACCTCTGTGGTTGCATCTGTGCACACGTGTCTGTACAGTACACACATGTACATAATATGTTCTTTGTAGAGTGTGACCTCATCTGTGAGTAGGTCTTTGAACATGCATCTGTGTAGCACATACATGTAGGTAGTGTGTTTACTGCAAAGCATGACCTCCTCTGTGGATGCGTCTGTGCAAACGTGTCTGTGTGTAGTATAAACACATACATGTAATGTGTTCACTGCAGAGTGTGACCTCCATTGTGCTTGTGTCTGGGCACATGTGTCTGTGTAGTATATGCCCATGTATGTAACATGGTCTCTGTAGAGTGTGACCTCATCTATAGTTGTACCTGTGCACATGTGTCTGTGTAGTACACACACGTATGTAATGTGTTCACCACAGAGCCTGATCTCATCTGTGGTTGTGTGTCACCACACGTCTGTGTAGTACACACACATGTATGTAATGTGTTCACTGCAGAGCCTGATCTCATCTGTGGCTGTGTGTCACCACACGTCTGTGTAGTACACACACATGTATGTAATGTGTTCACTGCAGAGCCTGATCTCATCTGTG
>NW_006922143.1:1186035-1190768 GCF_000298275.1 Orycteropus afer afer | reverse complement strand
TGTCTATTCTCTAGTTAGAGATTTGCTCTCCCAGAATGTAACACAATTTTTAAAATGAAGAATGCATCTAAATCACATTTTGAAAAGGGAAATAAACATGCACATGTAGAAACAGAGAGGGGATGGCCTCTGAAGGAAGAGGTGCAGAGCGGCCAGGAGCATCCGTGCCCTGGGCTCCCTGTCCCCGCAGTCTCCCCTCTATGTGCACTGCGTCCTGGACCAGGTGTTCCTGCCCTGGCTACTCTGCCTTCGTTTTGGATAGTTTGTCCTTTTCCTGCCGTGGGTTGGTAACAGCCCCCTTTATGTCATTCCTTCAAAAGGCTTAGCATGGCCACCTATGTCCTTTGTACCCAGTCTTCCCTCTGGAGTGTCCCCATGCTAGAAGGCCCTCAGCAGAGCTGGGACACTGGAGGATGACAGCTGGGACGACAGTGGGAAGGACCTTAAAATGCAGAAAACGCCAGACTGGAGAACGTGCTCCTCATTCTGAATACGAGAGGCTTGCTGTGCTTCCGTCTCTTTATGGGGATCTCCCTCAAGTCATTCTTTCACCTTTTAAACTCCCCATTGCCCCCTACCCAGTTCCTGGTAACAACCCATCTTTTCTTTCTTTAATTGAACTTTTGTTTTTAATTTTGGTAAATAAGTAACAAAACATTTGGAGACACTGAGCTTGTGTTAAGGGTTCTGGCAACAGATCATGGCCGTGGGGGCCCCAAACTTCTTGTCTCCTATCCCGAGTGCAGGGTGAATGGGCATAGATGGACTTGAGGAGAGCACTGTGGGCAAGACGAGAGAGGAAGCAAGATTCCTTAGAGGTGGACATCCCCAAACCACCTGAAATACCCTCCGCATTTTGTGCACATCGAGAGCGTGTTGGTCTGCTGCAAGGGGA
Organism: Orycteropus afer afer; assembly: GCF_000298275.1. NCBI lineage: Eukaryota > Metazoa > Chordata > Mammalia > Tubulidentata > Orycteropodidae > Orycteropus > Orycteropus afer. The sequence goes on along the minus strand of NW_006922143.1, from coordinate 1,189,873 downwards.
GTGGGGGGCTGAGGACATGAGGAGACAGCATGGCCTCACACAGCCACAGTGGATAATGTGTGGGCATTTACTGGAGCAAGCGTGAAGGCCAGGGGCGGTGGAGTCTGGCCAGCATTGGGGTGACCAGGTACACACGACTAATGGAGTGAAGTGGGATTGTCATATTTGGGCAGGGATTCTGGCCAGCACTGGGGTGGCCAGGTACACACTGAAGTGTGATTGTTATGTTCTGACAGGCCTCTGCAGTGCAGTCTCTTTCCAGCGTGTGAACAGAGAGGCTTCATGTGACAGCAGTTGGTCTGTTATGAGGTGTTCCTGTGACATGCCCACCTCTCTCTAATCTTTGACATTCCCTCCTAACTCTGCTATCCTGAAAAGACCCTACCCTGTCAGCATAGTCTGAGAACAACTGGACACCCCTTAATCCTTGCAGGTGGCCCTGATCAAGCAGGCCTGTGAGCTTCCCATCACAGCCTCAAAACTCCCAGGTGGGACTGAAGGTGCCCACATGGCCTTACTCCCGGGTCTTTCTCTGACAGATGCTCTTCTGCTTGTACCTCTTGACCAGTCGGCCCAGATGCGGAAGGAAGGACACCTGGCAAGTGCAATGAACCCTTCAGGGTTGAGTCTGTGTTGGAATTCCCTGGAGCGTTGTTGACGAGGGATGTTTAATTCTGTCACTTGTTACTTGACTTTATTCTTTTTTTTTTTTTTTTAATCTTTACAGCTTCATTTTTATTTTGATTCTTTTTTTTAAATGCATTTTATCGAAATATAATTTATGTACAGTGAAATACACAAAACTAAAATGGCATGGGTCAATGCATTTTTTTTTTTTTTGGCAGTGTTCCCTCCCCACCCCTCCCACCCCTGGCAACCAACAAAGTAAGTTTCCCTCCATATATAAACCTTTCCTTGACCCTCCACAACAAGGAACTAGTACTATATTTGTCCTTCTGTGATTGACTTATTTCACTCAGCATAATGTCCTCCAAGTTCATTCATATTATGTGGTGTTTTGCAGACTCTACATTATTCTTTAGTGCTGCATACCATTCCGTTGTGTATATGTACCATAGTTTGGTCATCCACTCTTCTGCTGATGGGCACATAGGTTGTTTCCATCTTTTTGCTATTGTAAATAGCGCTGCGATGAACATGGGTGTGCATATATCTGTTCCTGTCCTGGCTCTCACCTCTCTAGGATATATACCTAAAAATGGGATTGCTGGGTCAAATGGTATCTCCAATTTGAGCTTTCTAAGGAATCGCCATATTGCTTTCCACAGTGGTTGTATCACTTCACAGTCCCACCAGCAGTGTATGAGAGTCCCAATCTCTCCACAGCCCCACCAGCATTTGTTGTTTTCTGTCTTATTTAACCTTGCCATCAGTGCTGGGGTGAGATGGTATCTCGTTTTGATTTGCATCTCTCTGATGGCCAGTGATTGTAAGCATCTCTTCATGTATTAGCTGGCCACCTGAATATCCTCCTTGCTGAAGTATCTATTCATGTCTTCTACCCATTTTTCAATTGGATTGTTAATTCCTTTGGTGTTGAGGCATTGGAGTTTTCTATAAATCTTAGAGATAAGTCCCTTGCCAGATATGTAATTATCAGCAAATATGAATTTGTTGCTGTCATTTTGTTATGTGCTTTTTTGTGGTGTCGATTTCTTTGTTCCACATAATTTTCTGTGCTGAGTTCGTTTTGTTTATGAATCATGTTATCACTTCCTTTGTTGCTATCATTTTACTAGTTGCTAAATATTTGTGCTGGTCCTCTTTTTTGATGTGAAGGTTTATCATTTTTCTTTGAGGTTACCCTGTGATTTATAGTTTTCTTCCCAAATTTAGAACAGTCCGTTCTATCTTGTAGTTGTCTTCACTTCCCTACCATCTAGAAGTTCTGTAACTACACAGTTTTTCCCCTCTTTTTGGTTTATAGTTGTCCTAATTTGTCAATTAATGTCTCTGGTTCCCTGTTTACAATCTTGTAGTGTTCTATACTTTGGATACTTCTATAGTTGGTTTGGTTTCTGGGTTATATCATCATATGTGTTAATGGTCAGTTGTTATTGGCTATTGTTGCTTCTCTATCCAAAGAGCTCCCTTTAGCATCTCTTGTAAGGTTGGTCTAAGTTTAACAAATTCCCTTCATTCTGCTTATCTAGAAATGTCCTAATTTCACCATCATACTTGAGGGACAATTTTGTGGGGTACATAATTCTTGGTTGGAAATTTTTCTCTTTCGGGGCTTTATATACACTATCCCATTGTCTTCTCACCTTCATGGTTTCTGCCAAGAAATCCGATCTTAGTCTTATTGGTTGCCCCTTGTAGGTAACTTTTTATTTTTCTCATGCTGATTTCAGGATTCTTTCTTTGTCTTTGGTTTTTGTGAGTTTGAGGATGATATGTCTTGGTGATTTTCTTTTGGGGTCTGTCCTGTTTTGGGTTCTTTGGACTTCCTGAATAGATATATTCTCATCTTTCATCATACCAGGAAAATTCTCTTCCAACAAATCTTCAACAATTTTCTCTCTGGTTTTATTTGTCTCTTCCTGTTTTGGAATTCCGATTACACATAGGTTATTCTTTTTGATGGCATCACACATGAACCTTAGGCTTTCTTCATTTTGTTTGATCTTTTTTCTGATTGATCCCTTTCCAAATAAGTATTGAAGTATTTGCCTTCAATCTCCCTAATTCTGTCTTCCATTGATTCAATTCTACTCCTTTGCCCGTTCAATGTCTTATCTATTTCTGACAATTTTGTATTAATCTTCTGGATTTCTGTCTGTAGAATTTGTATCATTTCTAATGTTTCATTTATTTTGTCATTTTGTTCTTGTGTTATCTTTCAAAATTGTTCTAGGGTTTTCTCTGTGTTTTCCTTGATCTGCCTCTCAATCCTTTGAAGATACCAAAAATAATTCTTTTGAATTCCTTATCAGGTAGTTCCAGTGCTGTGTCTTGCTCAGGGATGTCTTTTGGGTCTGTATCCTCGTCCCTTGTTTCTCCTGCTTTATCTTGCTTCTTTGAGTGGACTGTAATGCTCTGTTGTCTCTGAGGCATTGTGACATTTTTGTGTTTATATTTAATTGGTACTTGTATGTTGGAGTGACTTACCCACAGTTTTTGTTTTCTTTGTTTTGTTTATATGTTATCTACATAAGCAGGGTACTGTGCTTCTCCATTCACTAGTTGGCAGCACTTATACACTCACCACCTTTCTCCCTTCCCATTGTCACCCTCTTTTATTTTCCTGCCACCCTTGGCAAACAAAGGCTATTCTTAGGTCCCTGGAATCTGAATGAGAATGCTATTACTTTAAAATAAAAAAATGGCTGCCACTTGTACACATTCAAAATGGCTATACCCTCGGTACTTTAAATATCCAAATTGGCTGCCACGTGTGAACAATCAAAATGGCTGCACCCTCCAGACAGTGGAAAGTCCACAGCTCGGGTTGTCTCCCTCCTGCTATTTCCCTTCCTAGTCATAGGCCACCAGCTCATCATCCCTACAGCCCTTGGTTACCAGGGCTGATCTTTAAGTCAATTCTCAGGTCCCAGCATCACTTGGAAATATTCAGGCTGTTGGTCCTGTCAGAGTAGTTGACAGTCCACAGCTCCGACTGTCTCTGTACTCACTGTTTTCATTTAGGTTTTCCCACTTGTTGTTGTTAGGTGCCGTCGAGTTGTTTCTGACTCATAGCGACTCCATGCATAGCAGAACAAAACACTGCCAGATCCTGTGCCAGCTCCATGATCCCTGCTATACTTGAGCCCATCATCGCAGCCACCGTGTCAATCCATCTCGTTGAAGGCCTCCC
>NW_006922143.1:1180888-1182344 GCF_000298275.1 Orycteropus afer afer | reverse complement strand
AGCTGACTCCTCCTCTTCCCAGATTCCTAGGACTTTTAATCCCCTTTCTCCCGCTCTCCCACCCTGCTGCTTTGGGCATGCCTGACTTCCCTCTCCTCACCTGGATTCCTGCAGCTGACTGCTCCTCTGTCCGGGTTCCTGGCTTTTAATCCCCTTTTTTTCTGCTCTCCCACCCTGCTGCCCTGCTGCTTTGGGCATACCTGATTTCCCTCTCCTCATCTGGATCTCTGTGGGTGACTGCTCCTCTGTCCAGGTTCCTGGCTTTTAATCCCTTTTTTTCCTGCTCTCCCGCCCTGCTGCTTTAGGCATGCCTGATTTCCCTCTCCTCACCTGGATCCCAGGGACTGACTGCTCCTTTGTCCGGGTTCCTGGCTTTTAATCCCCTTTCTCCCACTCTCCTGCCCTGCAGCTTTGGGTATGCTTGAGTTCCCTCTCCTCACCTGGATCCCTGTGTGTGACTGCTCCTCTGTCCAGGTTCCTGGCTTTTAATACCCCTTTTCCTGCTCTCCCACACTGCTGCTTTTGGCGTGCCTGAGTCCTCTCCTCACCTAGATCCCTTCAGCTGACTAGTTTTTCCACTAGTTGGTGCCTAATCCACTTCTGTACAGTTCCTTTCAAAGCTTGGGGTTCCAGGATTATCTTCTGTATCTCTGTCAATTGGTTTCTCTTTTCTTTGTTAAACAGGGTCTGTGTTGCTTCTCTGTCTAGTCCGCCATCTAACTGGAAGTCTCTTGGCCTCAGAGGTTTGCCGTGGGATTTCCACCTGCCTCTCCTCATGCATGTCATTCATTCTAACATGAACCATGCCTTTGCAGTCAAAAAGTTCCATTCTAGTTGGTTTTGAGAGATAATGTATGCACCCTCATTATAGAATTCTTATAAGTACTTACATATAATGCCCCATTCCTTAAGGTCATGTGCCATCATGTCCATTCCGACTTCTGCAACCCAACGTGTTGAAGTAGGACTGCCTCACAGGCTGTCGACGTTCACAGGAGAAAAGCCTAAGCTAAACCCACTGCCATGGAGTCCATTCTAACTCACAGCGCCCCTAGAGGACAGAGTGGAACTGCCCCACAGGGTCTCCAAGGCTGTTATTCTTCACAGAAACAAAGCCCAAACCACACCCACTGCCGTGGAGTCGATTCCAACTCACAGCGCCCCCAGAAGACAGAGTGGAACAGCCCCACAGGGTCTCCAAGGCTGTCAATCTTCACGGAAGCAAAGTCCAAACCACACCCACTGCCGTGGAGTCCATTCTGACCCACAGCGCCCCTAGAGGACAGAGTGGGAACTGCCCGCAGGGTCTCCAAGGCTGTCAGTCTTCACAGAAGCAAAGCCCAAACCACACCCACTGCCTGGAGTCCATTCTGACCCACAGCGCCCCTAGAGGACAGAGTGGAACTGCCCACAGGGTCTCCAAGGCTGTCAGTCTTCACAGAAGCAAAGCCCAAAC
>NW_006922143.1:1179565-1180728 GCF_000298275.1 Orycteropus afer afer | reverse complement strand
CCCACAGGGTTTCCAGGGCTGTGGTCTTTATGGAAGCAGACTGCCTCCTCTTTCTCTAGCAGAGAGGCTGGCGAATTCACCAGTGACCTTTCCATTAGCAGCCAAGCACTTAGCCACTGTGCCATCAGAGCTCCCAACTTGAGGGTTGTTGTTGTTGTTGTCAGGTGAAGTTAAATCAGTAAACAAACTCACTACCGTCTATTTGGATCTGATTCTTAGTGAACCCTCCTTGGGTTTCTTAGGCAGTATCACTATGGAAGTAGATTGCCCAATCTTCCTTCCAAGGGGTGGCTGGTGGCTTTGAACCACCAGCCTTCTGGTTAGCAGTCAAATGCCTTATGCACTACAGCACCAGAATGCTAATAAAATCAGTTAAGGATTGAAAAATTTGTAATTTGGAAGTGACAGTTTTATCCTGGGCCCCAGTGGAGTCCCTGGGTGGAGGTAACAGTTACGTGCTTGGCTGCTAACTTAAAGGTTGAAGGTTTGAGTTCACTCAGAAGTGCTGCCAAAGAAAGGCCTGGTGATCCACTCCTGAGAAAGCAGCCCCTGGAAACCGATGGAGCACAGTTCTAGTCTGAGACACGTGGGTTCCCCATGAATCAGAGTTGATAGCAGTGGGCTTGGTTTTCTGGTTCTGTGTCTGAGACCGGAGTGGGACTGGGTACCTTGAACTGGGCTCTTGATAGACGCAAAGCCTGAAGCTTATACATAGTTTTTGGGTGTAAGTGCATGTTGTTGAATGTGACTTCCATGAAGCTCCTGTGCCAGCTTCCCTGAGTCATGTCACGAAGGTCCACATTGGCTCCGAGTCTGAATCGTCAGCCTCCCACACTCAGGAGAAGGAAGCCTTCAGTACGGCACCTCGAGCTCTTTCAGCTAGATAAATGCCGAACATGTCCTTCCCTTTTGCGTCTCTAGCTCCAGGTCTTTGCAAGTTTCATTATAATGCTTTGGCTTCTGGAGTGGCCCTTTGAAGTCTTCCATTCGGCTCTTTTATTTCCTCGTTTCTTCCATTGGCTTTAGCTGCTTTCAGTTCAAGAGCAAGCGGCACGGTCTCTTTTTTTATTTTAATTTTATTTTGATTTGGGTGAAGATTTACAGAGTAAATTCACTTTTCATACAGCAGTTCACATATACTTCGTCTCATGTCATTGACCAAA
>NW_006922143.1:1177541-1178975 GCF_000298275.1 Orycteropus afer afer | reverse complement strand
CCAGTCACTACTCACCAAAGTAGGAGGTGGAACAATGTTTTGTATAGTATGTTATGCCAATTGAGCTTGATGTCCCCTGCGAGTCACAGTCTCTTTTGACATCTATTTTGGTTTCTCCTTTCTTTCCCGACAGGAGAGGAACATGAATTCTCTCTCTCTCTCTCTCTCTCTCTCTCTCTCTCACACACACACATACCCCTGGAGAGAGACACACACATACACCCTAGGGACACACACACACCCCTAGGGACACACACACACACCCCTAGAGAGACACACATACCCCCACACATCTAGAGAGAGACGTCTCCCTCCAACCACACTCACAAACACACGCAGGTATACACAATGATAGCTAGAAAAGACATGTATTTGGTAAATAATCACAGCACTCAATCATGTACACTGAGAGCAAGTGAGCAAGAGAGAGACAGAGAGCAAGAGAAAGAGAGAGATTTTGTTAGGAATTAGCTCACATGGTTGTGGGGCCTGGCTAGTCTAGAAACCATGGGCCAGCAGCAGACTGGAAACTCCAGCAGGATTTGTGTTATATTGGAGGCAGGATCCTTCTCATCCAGAAAACCTCTGTCATTCATCCTAAGGCCTTCAGCTGATTGGACAAGGCCCACCCTCCACAAGGATGCCCTTACTGAGCACCCACCACATGTACAGAATGCCTCCACAACCCCTGGGCAAGTGTTGGGATCACGGGGCACTGTGGCCAGCCAGTGGACAAATAAGTTCACTGCTGCAAAGGATCGTGGTGCTCGGTTCCCTTCAGCTGGCGGAAACCAGTTTCTGACAGTGGCTGTGGGGATCCCCTCAGAGCACCAGAGCAGCAGAGCAGCTGCGCAGGGAGAGTGGGGCGGGTTTGGGCCGGTTGCCACGGCGTAGACGGGGAGCACGCAGGCACCCTGCTGCGACATTGACTGTGGGTCCCCGGATGGGACTCCCCGGGCAAGGGAGTGATGGGAACCTGCAGCCCGGACATGCGAGCCCTGCTGTGGAAGGAGGTGTTGTCTGGGTGGTGCCTCCGGCAGGTCCCTGCCGCAGCTCTGCTTCCAGATGCTGCGGGCATCAGCCTGCACCTCCTCTGCGCTCAGAGCGAGAACAGGGTGAAGCTGTGTCAGAGGGCACAAGAGCTGATGCTTTTCATCTGATGGTGTCCTTTCTGTCTGGACTTAACGCTACAGGATGGTGAAGGAGGGTGGAAGGCAGGAACCACAGTCCTGTCCTGTGTCGAGTTTCCATTCAAGATCAATAATATTTGGTAAATTTTTTTTTTGAAACAAAAAATTTGATAAGAATAATGTTGTTGTTGTTAGGCGCCATTGAGTCATCTCTGACTCATAGCGACCCTATGCAGAGCAGAACGGAACACCGTCTGGTCCCGAACCAGCTCCATGATTCTTGCTGGACTTGAGCCCATTGCCA
>NW_006922143.1:1172676-1175691 GCF_000298275.1 Orycteropus afer afer | reverse complement strand
ATTGTCTTCAACTTCAAGTTGAACTTGCATATGAGCAGTTGATGTTCTGTTCCACAATCAGCTCCTGGCCTTGTTTTGGCTGAAGATATTGAGCTTTTCCATCTCCTCTTGCCTCAGATCTAGTCAGTCTGATTCCTGTGTACTCCATCTGGTGAAGTCCATGTGTATAGCCACTGTTTGTATTGTTGAAAAAAAGATATTTGCAATGAATAAGTCATTGGTCTTGCAAAATTCTATCATGCAATCACCAGTGTTATTTCTGTCACCAAGGCCAAATTTTCCAACTACCATTGGTACTTCTTTGTTTCCAACTTTTGCATTCCAATCACCAGTGATAAGCAACACATCTTGATTGCGTGTTCAGTCAATTTCAGATGGCAGAAGTTGATAAAAATCTTCAATTTCCTCATCTTTGTTTTGGTGGTTGGTGCATAAATTTGAATAATAGTAGTATTAACTGGTCTTCCTTGTAGGCGTATGGATATTATCCTATCAATTACAGCATTGTACTTCAGGACAGATCTTGAAACATCCTTTGTGATGATGAATGCTACGCCATTCCTCTTCTATTTGTCATTCCTGGCATAGTAGATCGTATGGTTGTCTGATTCAAAATGCTCAAAACCTGTCCATTTCAGCTCACTAATGCCTATGATATCAATCTTTATGTATTTCATTTCATTTTTACAATTTCCAATTTTCCTAGATTCATACCTCGTACATTCTGTGTTCTGATTATTAATGGATGTTTGCAGCTGTTTCTCCTCAATTTGAGTTGTGCCATGTCAGCCCATGGAGGTCCTGAAAGACTTACTTGATCCATATCATTAAGGTTGTTTCTACTCTGATGAGGCAGCTCTTTCCCAGTCCTATTTTGAGTGCCTTCTGACCCAAGGGGCTCATCTTCCTGCACTGTGTCAGATGATGTTTCCAAGCTATTCATAGAGTTGCCCAGTAATGTATCAGATGGTGCTTCTCTGCTATCCATAAAGTTTTCCCTGGCCAGTTTTTGAGAAGTGGATGGCCTCCTCCTTCTTCCTAGTCTGTCTTAGTCTGTAAGCTGTGTTGAAACCTGTGCACCACGTGTAACTCTACTGGCATCTGAAACACCAATGGCATAGCCTCAAGCCTCACAGCAATGTACAAGCCCCACAGGATGACAAACTGACAGACAAGTTTGTCACCCTTAGCTGTTGGAAACCTCTGCGCTCTCCCCTTACCTAATTCCTACCTGGATCCTGCCACTTTGTGGTCCCTGGCCAATCCCTTCCTTTCCTGGCTCTAGGGCTTTGGGGCCTAGCCTTGCTTCTCACCCCTTTACCTGGAAATCCTGCTGCTCCTGAGTTCCCCAGCCTCTCCCGCTCCCTTCCTTTCCTGGCTCCAGGAGGCTTGGGGCCTGGCCTTGCTGCCCACCCCTTTACCTGGATATCTTGCCACTCCTAAGGACCTATACCACTCTTCATTCTTGGTACAGAGGGTGGATGACAAGAATAGTGCAACTAAATCCAGGTAAACACTGGCTGAACTGGCAGGAAACACTCTTAAGTGACAGCGCAGGTGACATGCGGTGGGCTGGCCAGGCTGAAGCCTTCACCCCTAGGCCAGCTGTAGTTTTTCTCTGCATGAAGAACCCATGGAGTAGTTAGACCCCTGTCCCCTCACGACTTCACCCAAGTCCTGAACTTTAACCTACTCAGTAAGCATCTGTGAGATGGCTTTGCTCCAGGTGACCACGTGTTTGTTAGTCATCAAAGACCTGCTCTTCCTGGGCACTTGATGTCTTATTTTTTCAAGTACATCACATAAGATGGGGGCCCTGTCTTCTCCTTTTCTTGACTCAGACACTCCTCCCTTGATAATTACAGTTGGAACATGACCTAAATTGCACGGGAATAGCGCGCACCCTCCCCCCCTCCGGCATGGAGCCTTCAGTTAGGGGCACCGTCTTTGTTTTGCGTTTGGAACTTGAATCTCACTCGTTGTTCGGTTTGCTGTCTAATTCTGTGTATACCCCCACTTTGTTTGATGGAGGGTCTGGTATCTGTTTCTAAGTTGAGCTTTCTGCCTCTTGGACTGACGGAATTCATTTAAGACGGCTTTGTATCTGAAGCACTTGGGCCCTAGGTCAGTGTTCTGTTGTCCACACAGCCTCTGGCATGGATTCTGGACATTGTCGTCCTGCAGTCTCCTACCAGGGTGGCTCCGACCCATTCTGCAGGGGTCCAGCACATGTCTGGACACCGGGTTCTGGAAGCTGGGTTCCTCTTCTGTTGCTTCCATTGCCAATCCCTGTGTGCACCTGTAGTCTGGGCCTGACTTTAGAATTCCTTTGGCCCTGCTGAGCAGGCCTCTCTCACGCACCCAGAGTCCTGTCCTGAAGGCCCCTCCCCTGATGAACCCCTTTCCTCCTTCTGAGCACACATGAGGGGCCTTGTTAACCCTTGAGCTCTCAGGCCTGTGCCTCTGGCCCCAGGCCTCCCCCAGTGTGTTAGTAAGTGTGCGTGTGTGTGATTATGTGCAGGGTGTTTATCACACCCCACAGACCCCCAAATGTGGTCCCCTGCAGCAAGGTCTAGTGACTGCATTGTGGACCAATAGATAGATGAGTAGGTATGTGGGTAAATACAAACACACATCCATGTATGATACACAGGAACCCAGATAGATAGATGATGATAGACAGACAGACAGACAGACAGATGGATAGATGATGATGGGTAGCTAGATAGAGGATAGATGGATAGACAGATAGATGATGGATGGATGATAGACAGACAGCTAGGTGGCAGGTGGACACACAGACAGGTCCTAGGTGATGGGTAGGCAGATGGCACACAAGTGGGTGGCAGGCAGGTGACAGGTTTTAAACACACGCCTGCACACACACACTGTCTCTTACCAGCACTGTCTGGCTCACCCACAGCACAGGGTGTCTGTGGTCAGCTCTGTGCCGAGTCCATCCACAGTCAGAATGGAGGCCCCACGTCCTGATGCTTTCTGCACAGCTTGATTTTC
>NW_006922143.1:1165204-1170611 GCF_000298275.1 Orycteropus afer afer | reverse complement strand
AAAGTCTCCACTTGATGTAAAAATCAGGGTTGCATATTGTGAGAGACATGGAGCTGTCTAGTGCTTTAGGGAGAGAAAGAAAAATCACATGTAATAACACATCCATATCTGAAGGGTCCCAACGTCTTCTGTTAGCATCTGTTGCAAAATCGAGGTGGACTTGCTCGGGACATTAGTGACCCGTCTGTGGTTACAGAGAGTGGACATGAGCCTGGTGGTGGTCCGCCAACAGGGTGGAATGTAAAGTAACGCATGTGGTGGGGTTGGTCTTTGTGGTGATGACAAGCCGTCGGCCCCACATGTACAGAGTGGAGTTTCTGCACAGGGCTTTCAAGGCTGCGACCTCCGAGGCAGGGCACGAGACTTGTCTAATGAGGTGCCTCTGGGTGGGTGTGAACCACCAACCTTTGGGTTAGTAGTCCAGTACTTAACCACTTGTGGTATTTACAATGGTGAACAGATATGTGTTGCTTAACGTCCCTCATTCGTTCTGTGCGGTAGGACGCCTGCAAGGTGGATGTTGTATGAACACCACAGTGTAGACAGGCAATTCCGGTATGATCAGTTGTTACATCCTCAACAACCCGATCATGTTACAGCCCTGTGGGAGCTGCTGGACAAAGCCTAAGGGCTTTAAAGTAGCCAGGCCAGCTGTGGGGCTGGGTTGGGCAGGGCTGCACTAGCAGCCCGACAAGTGGTGGGAGGCACAGGGGCCACATACAGCATGGAGAGGTGGCTGCGGGGACTGGTGTAGAGTGTTGGTGCCTGGCAGGGTGCATGGGGGGCAGGGATGCAGTGCCAGTGGCCCTGGTTGACCGCGGTGGCTGGGCACATGAGGGGCAGGGCTGGGCACAGACGGGGCGGAGAGGCGGCTGCAGGGACCAAGGCACAGTGTCCATGGCCCTGCCTGGCAGTGGGGGCAGGGTGCGTGGGGACAGGGACGAGCACAGAGGGGGCGGAGAGGCGGCTGAGGGGACCCGTGTGCAGAGCCAGGCCCTGGCGGAGCAGGTGCTTCCTGACCACGTGCAGCCACTGCCTCCTGGAGCCGGGAGCCTGGGAGCGTGTCGCGGGGAGAGTGTGCAGAGGAAGGACAGGTGTGGCCAGGAGCCAAGGGAAGGGGGACGAGAGGTGCCTCACCCACTCTATCGCCTGCCCAGGGACAGGCAACCTCCTGACTGATGGGTGTTTAAGAGCCACGACGCCAGTGGGGGTTCTTCCTGTGCTTTTTGCTTTGTATTTTAGTGCTCATTTAAAGTCATAAAAGCGAGCAGACTTGCTGGTTGGATAGAGACTGGTGGAACTGCCGAGACTGGCCCTTACACCCCTCTCAGGCTTGGAAGGGATCTCACCCCCGTGGCTCAACTTGCAGCCCAATGACAGGCAGGTCTACAAGGTTTCTAAAAAGCAAATGGTTAAGAAGAAAGAGGACCAGCTAGAGGGCTCACGGTCCTGGTGACCTTCTGGTGGCTCCGAAGGTGCCTCGCCTGGTGGTAGTAGCTCAGCAGCCCCGGCACAGGGCGAGCTGTGGGGCCAGCGGCCGGATGTTTGCATTTTACGTGGGTAGAAGAAGTCAGGAAAGCCTCATCCCTTCATCTGCTACTGTGAGCAAAAATGGTACCTAACACACACTGCACACACACACACACACACCACAGACCTCACACCTCACAGACCCCACATACACGTCACACACGCATCACACACATCATAGACACATCCATCAGACACACATCACCCATACACCACACACACATCACACATGTCAGACACACATCACCCATACACCACACACACCTCGCATGCACATATGCACAGAACAACTTCACAAAGAAAATACAGGTCTTATGCAGTTGCTGATGTATACAATTAGAATTTTATAGCAGGAAGATACTGCACAACTGCCTTTGACTTCCTCTTTGCCACCTCAAGTCCCTGTGTTTCCGTGGACCACTTGGAGGGGATGGTAGAAGAGGCACCACACCTTTTCCCAAGACCACCCGAGCACTACCTCAGGGGACTGCTCCAGCTGTGGAATCAGGCTCCTCTTCAGCGCTGGATGGTCCTTGGAACCTGCTTCTGGGGACAAGGCCAGCCACAGGCACCATGTCCAGGGTGCCGTTTTCTCTTGGTGGGAACCATAGCACGAGCTCAGCCTTGTACCTGTCACATCAAAGAAGCAGCTGGTGAGGTTGGAAGGACGCTAACGTGTCCGGTAAAAGAAGCAAAGCCATTGTGGAGAGAAGGGAGAGGGGAAAGACAAGGAAGGTCTGAGACCCACACGGCAAGTGGAGCTCGCAGGCCATGGGGAGATTCTCCCCAAGGGTGATGGAAATGAGGAAGCTGGGAAGGCACCCTCAGGGTTTTATCCTACAAAGTCACTGGGCTCCAGGCGAAGAACAGATGTGATTCAAGGATGGGCAGATTTCACCAGCGACCAGAGAAAGGTCCATGTTATCTCCACCAAACAGACCCAGGAGGTAGAAATGGTGGACAGATGTCAGGGGAGACTTGGGGAATGCATGTGTACATAATGTGTTTATCTGCAGACACACAGCACACAGCTGCACACATGTTCTTTTCTAGGTGACTGTACCTGTCGACAGATACACAACACACATGTGCACACATGTTCTGTAGGCGAGTGTACCTGTCTACAAACACACAACACACAGCTGCACACATGTTCTTCTCTAGGTGACTGCACCTGTCTACAAACACATAACACATATGTGCACATGTGTTCTATATGTGAGTGTACCTGTCTACACACACACAACATGCAACAGCATACATGTTCTTATCTAGGTATCTACAAACACACAACACGCAAGTGCATGTGTGTTATTCTAGAGGCAAATGCTCCTGTCTACAAACACACAACACATATGTGCACATATGTTCTATAGGTGAGTACACATGTTCTACAGGTGAGTATACCTGTCTATAAAGACATAGGCAGAAAGAATATACATTTGTTTAGGCAGATGCTTAGGAATGAAAAATGTAAAAAATACACCAAAACATTTCCGTGATTAGACTCAGTGTTAAGATTCGGAGCAAATTTTATTTTCTTCTTCACATTTCCTCTTTTCCAAATATTCTGCAATGCATGTATATTTGTCATACAATAACAGATGTTGATATGACATTATGGGAATTAAACTATAAACAGGACCAGTATTAAGAAAGTTTTAACTCTTCCAGATTGTATAACAACTTTCCCCGCTACTTCCATGGGATCAAGTCTTTTTGTTAGAACTAATATTTTTAAAAGGTAAATGCTTAGGTTGTAGGTGTTCAAATTTTGTGTATGAATTATGCTTAGTTTTTAAAAAACTAAGTAAGAAGGTAACAATTAATAATGTGGTAGATGTAACTGAATGCCTTTGCCATTAACTGCTGCTGGAATCCAGTCAGACAACCGTTTTGAGAATGGTGCCCGGGACCCACAAGTGTAATGTCTCACATGGTGTCTCTGATTCCTCATCTTCCAACTGATTCTCAAAAGGCAAAGGATGATTTTCATTGTTGTCACACATGTCTTTACAACATAAAGCTTGGGAGTTGTTATCTTCAGAGTGCTGGGTTAGAATCAGTTGAATTCTAAATTCAATTTTAAAATGTGTAAGTGGAGCAGTTCACTTTTTTGATTTCAGTAACATTGTTTTCCTAGACTATCTGTCTGCTTGAGAATCCATGGCCTCTGCCTTGTTTGGGGGTTGGTGCTGCAGAAGCATTAACCGACCCTAAGTGACCACAAAGCACTGACACCTAACTTGTCGTCTCATTGCTTCGGGCAGGGCCTCACTTCTCAGTGGGATTCCGAACCAGTCATGGCACATGAGGGTGAGTCCGTTCCCGGGCTCTCTCAGAGGTCATCTTCGGTGATGACTAAGATCGTTCCCAGCAGAGCAGAAACATCCTCAGACTCTAACTAACATACTCACATCCCACCTGATAATTTCCATTTGTGAAAATGTATGTTATAAAAATAAAGGTGAAATGCTTTAAACAATAATGTAATGACCCACTCCATTAGAGTTGTGTTGTCTAAGAGGATACAAAGTCATACAACCTGAGAACTACGACAATGCTAGACAAATACATTTACGGCACCCAGAGCTACACTTCTCCAGTGCTGTACAGTTCTGCTGTGATACTCATGGAGAAACCATGTCCCCTACAGCAGCCCCAGTCCATGCCCCTAGTCTTAATCCTTCTGGACACCTGCATCCTTAAATGGAAGTGAATAAAAGTCATTGTCTTTAAGCTTGTGGGATTTTTTTCCTCTACTTGGCCCTAAGTCAAATGATACCTAAAAATATGCTAAATGTGACAAAAAGAGAGAAAAGGGGGTGCTCTCTAACAATTTAATAATAGACCACTGCTGTTCCAGCTTTCCATGAAAAAGTTAGCTCCCTCTGCCTACACACTTGGCTTTGGTCCTGCTATATTGGGCAACTTCTATTACTGGAATTTATTGTCATATTAATCTTTTCTGCTGTCACTTGTATGATTTAAAAAATAAAAATAGTATTCTAAGACATGATCATCTACTCTAAAATGGAGAAGGGCCTCGAGCATCTTTTCTTTTCAAATAGCATTGAATCATGAAAAAACTAACGTTTCACAATATGATAACAAGGCATTTCTCTAAAACCACATCATGTGTAACATTCCAGAATACTGTAACAAGATGACGTGCCAGGCATTTCTCTAAAAGCAAGTTTGGTTGTCACACAGCAGAGAATCCTACTGGGCATTTGAGAGCAATAACTGACTGTGTGAAGTGCCCACGTACCTGTTGAGAAGGGGGACCTGTGAACATAAAGGGGTCTTCTCTGACTACCTAACACCTGTTTCCCCTGTGGCTACCACACTGACCCAGGATGTGGCTTTCAAGTATCTATCCAGTCCATGCCTGCCACCCAGTCCTTCCCACTCTACAGTGGCCAAAGCTGCCCCCGAGTCCCAAGGACCTGAGAGGGTGGTAGGCTTATGCTCCCATGGTCATGCTGCAGCATATATCAAGGTGAGCTTGAGGTTCTCTGGAAGGGCCTTGGTAATCACAGAGCCTGTAAGAGCAGAGCTTCTCCTGGGGGGTTAGAGAAAGACAGACAGATGCTCAGCCTACAGAGAACTCAGCAGACAGCTGCCGGCTCAGAGGGTAGGATGGCTGAAGCGAGGGAGAGCACAGACATTGGGATTTGAGATGGGCTTTGGACTAAAGAGACAAAAAAGCATTTTATAGAACAATCTTTATTGGAAACACACACAAAAACCAAACATACTGCCACTGAGTTGATTCCAAATCATAGCAACATATAGCACAGTGTAACTGCCCCCCAGGTTTTCAAGGCTGTACGTCTTTATGGACCCAGACAGCTTGATCTGTCTCCCAGAGCAA
>NW_006922143.1:1151123-1163014 GCF_000298275.1 Orycteropus afer afer | reverse complement strand
AGGAAAGGGAGAAAAGACCAAAACAGATGTCAGAAGAGACTCTGAAACTTGCTCTTGAATGGAGAGGAGCTAAAACAAATGGAGGAAATGATGAAGTGAAAGAGCTGAAGAGAACATTTCAAAGGGTGTCTTGAAAGGACAAACTAAAGTATTATAATGAACTGTGCGAAGACCTGGAGCAAGGAGACAAAAAAGGAAGAACATGATCAGCATTTCTCAAGCTGAAAGAACTGAATTAAAATTTCAGGACTTGAGTTGCAATATTGAAGGACTCTATGGGCAAAATATTGAAAGATGCAGGAAGCATCAATGGAGAATGAAGGAATTAACAGAGTCACTGTACCAAAAAGAGTTGGTCAGTGTTCAACTGTTTCAGGAGGTGGCATATGGTGAAGAAGTCCAAGCCACATGGGAGGCATTGGTGAAAAGCAACGCTCCAAGAATTGATGGACTCATTGAGACGTTGCCATGAAATTAGGAGACAGGTACCTGGGCAACTGAGTGGAAGAGACCCATGGAAAAAAAAAATATATGGCATCCCGAAGAAAGGTATCCAACAGAATATGGAAATTATCAAACAATTATCATTAATAGCACATGCAAGTAAAATGTTACTGAAAACAAGGCAATAATGGTTGCAGCAGTACATAGACCCAAAACTGCCAGAAAGTCAAGCCAGATTCAAGAGAGGACGTGGAATGAAGGATCTCATTGCTGATATGATGTGGATCTTGGCTGCAAACAGAGAGTACCAAAATGATGTTTCCAAACCAAACCAAACTCACTGCCCTCAAGTTGACTTCAACTCATAGCGACCCCTCGTTGGGTTTCCGAGGCAGTATCTCTACAGAGGTAGATTGCCCACTCTTCCTTCTGAGAAGTGGCTAGTGGGTTTGAAATGCCAGTGTTTTGGTTAGCAGTCAATGCCTTAGGCACTACACCACCAGTATTGGCAATGCAAAGTTATTCAACTGTGTGGAATGATACATTATGGATAACATTGAGAACAATGAGAATTCTAGCACACTTAATTGTGCTTACGAGGAACCTGCATGTAGACAAAGAGGTGAACAGAACAAGCAGATACTGCATGGTTTAAAATTAGGAAAGGTGTGTGTCAGGGTTGTGTCCTTTCACCAGATTGGTTGAACTGTATGCTGAGCAAATAATTTGAGAAGCTGGACTATATGAAGAGGAACGCTGCATCAGGATTGGAGGAAGCCTCATTAATAACCTGTGATACACAGAAGACACAACCTTGCTTGCTGAAAGTGAAGAGGACTTGAAGCACTTACTGACGAAGAGCAAAGACTACAGCCTTCAATATAGAGTATACCTCGCCAATAAACAACATCTTGGTAAATGGAGAAAAGTTGTCAGGGATTTTATTTTACGTGGATCAACACTCACGGAAAAGCACTGAAGCAATCAGATTACTTAATTCCCTGGGCGAATCTGGGTGGGCAAGCCCCTGTAAAATGTTAAGGAGGAACAAATGCCACTCGGAGCATCCCGGTGAGCCTTTGCCATGGTGTTTTCAGTCATTTTGAATGCATGTGAAAGCTGGACTGTCAATAAGGAAGACCAAAGAAGAATTGCTACATTTGAATTGTGGTGGTGGCAATGAATGTTAAATATACCACGGACTGCCAGAAAAACAAACGAATCTGTCTTGGTGGAAGTATGGCCAGAATACTCCCTAGTGGTGAGAATGGTCAGACTCCATCTCCTGTGCTTTGGACATATTATCAGGAGAGACCAGTCTGTGGAGGAGAATGTCATACTTCCTAAAGCAGAGAGGCAGCAAAAAAGAGGAGGACCCTCCCAGGATGGAATGATGACGTGGTTGCAACGATGGGCTCACGCGTAGAAGGACTGTGAGGATGGCATAGGACTGGGCAGTGTTTCGCTCTGTTGTACGTACGGTCACTGTGTGTCGGAGCCCACCCAACTGCACCTGACAACAACGTGGCACTGACAGAGGGTGTGGCCGGTGGTACCCAACTCTGTTGTCCCTATAATGGAATGTTGGAGTCAGTTTCGTAGATCATGAATGACAGTCAGATGATATATATTTATAAGGTACATACTGGCCATAAATTATTTCTGAAGCCACTTGAAGATTTTCTTTAAATCCAATTAAAATACAATTTCTAGTCAAGCAGCTCATTTTTGCCCATACATTAGCCTGATATTATACAAATACAAAGTGATAATGAGAAAGTACTTTAGCATAGTATGTGATGAAGAGAAATGTGTGTTAAACCTCACAGAGGCAGTTGTACTTGCTAATTGGGTATGTTACCCAACATAATTCATGTGTGGACTTGACCTTTTGATTTAAGTGATGTGTAGATTGGGAATTACATCGCACTGTTATTAGAGAGGTTATAGCAGGGCGATCAAGTCTCCCTAGAATGATGGGTAATAGCTAAGCATCCAAGAAGTGTTGTGGGACAGAGAAGGGGAGAAAGAGGGAGAAGCCAAGAGAGGGCCTGGGAGGGAAGGAGGAAAGGGAAGAGGGCAGGCGAAGCCTGGAGAAGAAAGGGTTAAAGCCAAAGTGATAGGAAGGGGGGGAGGGAGAGAACGGAGGGGGGAGGGGAGAGAA
Source organism: Orycteropus afer afer (assembly GCF_000298275.1). Taxonomy (NCBI): domain Eukaryota; kingdom Metazoa; phylum Chordata; class Mammalia; order Tubulidentata; family Orycteropodidae; genus Orycteropus; species Orycteropus afer. The sequence goes on along the minus strand of NW_006922143.1, from coordinate 1,160,406 downwards.
GGGAGGGAGAGGAAGGAGGGAGGAGGAGGGAGGAGGGAAGGGAGCATTCTGAGTAACATCTCAGTGGTGTAAAATGAAAAATGGAAGGCACGCCCAGTCGTGTCTGGCGGAACGACCAGTTCTTTGAGCAGCGTGTCCTCCCCGCACACCCGTAGATGTTTTGTGCTGTGGAGTCAGTCAGTCAGTCCACGGGTGGTCTCTGTGGGTGACAGGGTGGGACTGCTCCATAGGGTTTTCTGGGTTGTCCCGTTTAGGGACGTGATCTCCAGTTCCTTCTCTCATTGCATCCCTGTGTGCGTTTGAACCTCCAACCTTTGCATTAGCAGCTCAGCACGAAAGAAAACACAAATGGGTGTTATTTATGAAACAGGAATCTTAGATGTCCCCAGTCTCTTTGTCAGTTAAGAGAGGTGACTTAAAACACTGAGCAACAGGAAACTTACAAATTCTGCACTCAGGGTTTTGGCACGTATGTAGTTTTATGCTAACAAAGGATTTGTTCGTTTTCTGTGTGTTCTTTCATATAGAAATTCCATAAGTGTTTCCTGCACATGGAGGGTACGCATTGACCCTTTGTTTAATCTCGCCTTGGCTTTACGCTTATTAAGATATATCCCCCATCATGCATTTCCCACTCAACACGAAATTAATTTTCCCACCTATTGTATGAGTTTTTCCAACCCTGGTTTTGTTTATTTTGCGACCAGATTTCTGGTTTCAGAAAAGTGCGTGTTGAACCAGGACTGTGCGTTCCTCTTTTTATGAAAAATGTCACTTTTTCATACCTCTTTCCCGTCTTTCACTGAGTGACGTAGTACGATGCAGTTTTCACTCTCAGTTTTGGATTGTGATAAAGGATGCGTATTTAGGGTATAGTTTCATATGTAAGCTAGTTCCCGCCCAGGTTCATACGGCCAGGACAGCTTCCCAGGAGGCTTAAATTGCTGGGTGTCTGTCCTCTCATGTCAAGAACATGGCAGATGTAATGTAAGGATTTCATTGCTAAGCAGGCATGTAGCTGCTTCATCCGGCCCCGAGTGGTGTGGCCTCTGCACACACGGTGTCTGAGAGCAGCCCTCTCTCAGAGCCCACGAAGCATCCCGACCTCGGCCTTTCTCCTGACAGCCGCAGAGCAGGCAGCAGGAGGCGGACCTGCAAGGTCAGCGCCCGGGACAGCGCAGCGAGCACCGCACCCTCGAGGGACAGGGCCTGATGAACTTTCATCGCCGCCTGCCCGGCTCGGGGTGGAAGACCAGCGGGTTAGTTCCATGCCAGGAGCTGGCTGCCCCCTGTGACAGGATCACTGTCCGGAGCCTCATTGCTTGCGTCTATTTCCTGTTGTAACAGGGCCGCTCCAACGCCGCTTTGGCCAAGTGCTCCCCGAAGCCACCCCAGCTAAGCAGGCGACATCTCCCGGAAGCAGAAGTAGACTGGGTTTCACCAGCGCTCTCACCCCTCTTCTTCTCCTCCGGGTCCTTTCATTTCTCTTCAGCTTTTCATAGAATGAGCAAGTCTGAAATTGAGAATCCGTGATCGGCAACAGTAATGTCAACACCCACCATATTTTCACAGATAACACACCTGCGTGAAAAATGCTCACATAGGGTTTTAATGTGAATGGCGCCCATTCACATTAAAACTGACGTGCAGGGGCTGGTGCGGTGTACAGAAAACCGTACAACACGCACATTACGTGTGTGAAAATGCGGTATGTGTGAGCTGGTGGGACGAAGTGAAATGACCTCTTACACAAGGGCAGACAGACTTTAAACCTGAGTAACCTGCTCAGGTGGACACATGGAATGGGTATGAGACCGGAATTCCGGTGCAGAGCGCTCCGGTTCAGAAAGCCACCTCCAATTCCAAGACCACGTTCCTGGCCTCCTCATGTTGGGTTAAGTTAATTGAAATTAAAAAAAATATCTTTTGGGAAGCTCAAAAAGCATGATGTTTTACAAAGTAAAGCTCGCTTCAAACTATTCCAGGACATGGAAATTGAAGGAAGAAATTCTAGTTCTTTTTACAAAGTAATTTCAAGAATGACAAATCTGAGAACTATTTTACTAAACAAATGAAAAAGAAAAAAAAGCCCTCAGCTCATCCCACCCATGAACGCCAGTGTGGCCATCTTGAGTAAGATAATACAAACCAGAACTCCACACGCTCTACCTAAGCAGAGACTTTTCCAGAAAAGCAAAATGATTCGGTAATAGGTGTTTAATAATGTGATGTGTTCCATTAACAGAGCTAAGGTGGAAAGCAGAATTATCTCTAGAGACATTGAACTGGCATTTGGTAAGACTCAGTACCAGTCATTTAAAAATTTAAGTTTAATAGAAAGTGATGAATGCTTTTTTGACACAATTATGTGTGTATATGTATGGTGTTGGTGTATGTGTGTGTATGTGTTTATTGTGTATGTGAGTGATGTGTGTATGTGCTTATGCCTGTATATATGTGTGTGTATGTGCATGTATTTATATGTGTATATGTGTTTATGTGCATATGTGTGTGCTTTGCATGTGTGTGTTGTGTGTTTTGTGTATGTGTCTGTACATGTGGATCTTTATGTATATGTGCATGTATATAAAATAACCATAACCAGGACTATGTCCTTGTGTATGTGTGTGTATATGGATATATGTGAATGTGTGTGTCCATGTGTGTATATACATATGCATGTGTGTATGTGTGTGTATATGTGTATACATTTATGTTTGTGTATGTGTGTTGATGTGTGTATATGTGTGTGCATATGTGCATGTGTTTATGTCTCTATGTGTGTGTGTCTCTCTGCATGTGTTTACATGTGGATATGGGGTATATGTGTGTTTATGTATGTGCATGTGTGTATGTGTTTATGCCTCTATGTATGTGGTATGTGTATGTGTATGTGTGTTTACATGTGTGTATGTGTGGATATGGGATGGATGCATGTGTATGTGTGTGCATGTGTATATGTGTTTATCTCTCTGTCTGTATGTGTATATGTGTTTACATGTGGATATGTGTGGATATGGGGTGGATGTGTGTATATGTGTGTACATGTATGCATGTGTTTATCTCTCTGTGTGTGGTGTGTGTATGTATGTGTATGTGTTTACATGTATATGTGTGTGGATATGGGGTGGATCTGTGTATGTGTGTGTGCATGAGTGTATGTGTTTATCTCTATATGTGTGTGTTTGTGTATGTGTGTTACATGTGTATATGTATGGATATGGGGTGGGTGGGTGTGATACGTGGATATGTGTGGATATGGGTGGATGTGTGTTTATGTCATGTGTCATTTATGAGCACATATATGTGTATGTTTCTATAGGTGTGTATGTGTCTGTGATATATTGTGTATATCAGCATATGTATGTCCCCAGAAGCCAGTGCCTGCAGCAGTTTTGCAGGGAACATCCCCCTGAAACGCGATGACATAGCCAGGATGTTGAACGTGCTTTCATGTTGCATTGGAGAGACTGACAAAGAAAGAAGGTCTGTTGCTGTTTGCAGATGACGTGATTTATCTGAAAACCCCGGGAAAGGCAATGAGGCCACTACCAGGGCTCCCATTTTTTTACCAGATACCAGGAGATAATTTAATGAAGTAGCAGGAAATGCCTTTACATGCTGTAATCTACAGGCTGCGTATAATCAGACAGAACCAGGTTTGAAGATGACATGCAGAAGAGAAAGCCTTTCCCTTCACTTCAGATCATGGTAATTTTCAGGAATGAGGGTTTCCCCATGTGTGGGGGGCACATGTGGTGTGTGCAGAGAACGGGGGGCAGAGCTGGGTCTCGGGGGACCGCAGTGAAGGGGAAACTTGAGGGTGGAGCCTGTACCAGTCCTGTTCTTCTCTATTGTAGTGGACAAAAAATCCAACTGTGTAGCTTAAAATTGCTTATCACATAGCAGCCCTCCTGGGTTTTTCCCTGTGGGGACGGGGACTGAAACGTATCTCCACGACACAGTTTTAGAGCTTTTATGCCTGATGCTTAGCGCCATTCATCCTGGCAGGCAGTTTGTACTCTGCATAACCAACTGCCCCTTTCCCTTTTAGAATTTATGAGGAAGGGATCAGTTGCCTAAGTTCTGGGGCCCTGAATTTGAAAATAAATAAAAGGAGTGGGTGAATAAGCGGTATCTGTGTTACACAGATTTGAAGCAAGGAAAAGAAAGAATAGTCCACCCCATCTTAATTCTCAGAGGCCAGGGGTTTTTCAGGGGGTGACAGTAGGGAGGGCTTTTCCTACATTTGGGGCCACTCCTTCTCCAGCCCTTTCTCCTCATTGCTGGCATATTTCTCCTTCAAGGGAACATTCAGAGCCCCAGGGATTAAGCCTCGACGTTGCGTGGCTCTGTGAAGCTTACTCACTCTGGAGCCGAGAGAGCGTCCGGCCGGCTTTCAGTTGTGGCCGTAAGGGCTAATGACCGATAGAGCGTGTGGATTCCGCGCCGCCAGAACACGTCTCAACATTCCTCCAAGGCACTGCGCGTGCTGAGACGCAGCGTGTTGCAAAACCTGCGTGATGCTCCGTCAGCCTGGCAGCCAGTGATGTACTGACCACCTGTCAGTGCTGCATTTACTTGATTCAGTTTGTTATTGGGAAGAACCACAAACGCCACTCTTGGCACCGGCCTTGTTTGTATTCCCTCCTAAATCCTCTCAAATCTAATTGGACGGCAGACGCTGGATGCCCAGGGCCCTGTGTACAAGGAGGAATCTGTCTGCCGATGCCGGGTCAGGGACGGGTGTCACCTCCTGCCGTGTCCTGTTCTCTGAGCTTCTCCACTGGGGGTCAGGGCCGAAGCTCAGGAGGGCTCCCCGACTATCCCAGGCACGGGGGTGGCCCGCAGCCTCGCCAGCGCAGCCCCTGCGTCTGAATAGAGATGCAGACGACACCCTGCTGTCCCTCTGGCCTGTCCCAGGGTTGGAGGACAGGCCCTCAGACTCCCTAAGACACGCAGACACTCACTCATCTTGTCTTGGAAGACAGGTAGCCGTCACCAGTGTGTCCTGCTCACTTGATGAAGTGAAGACCACTTTTGGAGACATGAATTATTTTGGTGTCTGTGGTTGTGTTGTCTTGTTTCGCCTAAGAGAAGCCGGGCCGGGTGGGAAGCGTCACAGGTATTAGATGAGTCCATGCCTGACCCATGTGGCATTACCTCAGGTGCCCTGGAGACATGGCATTCTGACCACAGGCTGCACGCAGGGCTGAGGCAGGCAGGAGGAAGTGTTACTGTTTTCCGTTAGGTTAAGCATTTGGCTGGATACATTGACTTGTTAGCTGGAGGCGGCAAGTGGTTTGTTTTGTGCGGCTTTTTTTGTCTGTGAGGCTGCTGTGTCCTTGTGGCCTCAGTCATGGAGCATGTAGGAGAGACGCTAACTGTTCTCACAGGCTTTGTAGTACTTGCACAGACAATGGGACCGGTCATCCCACTGGCAAAGGAACACTGCTAGGTGCGAGCTGCTTTGCAGTAGTTAGTGACACACAAGAGTAGATGCTAAACAAGTAACAAAGCTCCGGCCATCAGCTCACGTTCAGCCTGCAGAGTTGGGTCCGGGAACGTGTGTTTGCTGCAGAAGCATGAGCCCGTCATGCCCACGGTTCAGAGACGCAGCTGTGCTGACACATGTTCTCACAGCAGTAACCTGCAGGGCATGGAAGTCAGACCAGAGCCTCTCCCCAGAAGCAAACTTCAGCCCTGCAGGCATTCTGCTTGGCAGGCAGGCCCTTTTAACTCTGATAATGAATCTGCAGAAATGAGTGGTTTATGACTGAAAGCAGGCGTGCCAAGACCATGTCAGGACCGTCTGTAAAGTCAAGTGCCTGTTAATAAAACAGATTTTCATTGGAGCTCCAGTGGTGTGGCAGTTAAGGCAAAAGATCGGTGGTTTGAACCCACCAGCTGCCCCATACGTGAAAGAAGAGGCAGTTTGTCTCCATAAAGATTAACAGCCTCAGAAACCCTGTGGGCAGTTCCACTCTGTCCTCTAGGGGCGCTGTGGGTCAGAATGGACTCCAGGCAGTGGGTGTGGTTTAGGCTTTGCTTCTGTGAAGACTGACAGCCTTGGAGACCCTGTGGGGCAGTTCCACTCTGTCCTCTAGGGGCGCTGTGGGTCAGAATGGACTCCAGGCAGTGGGTGTGGTTTGGGCTTTGCTTCTGTGAAGACTGACAGCCTTGGAGACCCTGTGGGGCAGTTCCACTCTGTCCTCTAGGGGCGCTGTGGGTCAGAATGGACTCCAGGCAGTGGGTGTGGTTTGGGCTTTGCTTCTGTGAAGAATGACAGCCTTGGAGACCCTGTGGAGGTCACTATGAGGCCAAGTCAACTGGATGTTTTCTTTCAAATCATTTCCACTCAGGATGAACTATTGCCTTAGATGTGATCCAGCTTCCAGGTCTCAGGAAGTGAACTGTTCTGGCCTTGGAAAAGCCACACAAGTGTGGTCCGTCCCACCTCCCCAGATTCACTGCACTGCTGAGTCCAGGCTTCTCACGGGCTCTGTGCCTATGAGCTAGAATTAGAGATAAAACAGTTAAAAGCAAACAGTTCCTGTCAGTCAGTTCTGACTCATCGAGACCCCCGTGTGTGAGACTAGAGCTGTGCTCCGTAACATTTTCAAGGGCCAGTCATTCAGAGGTCGATTGCCAGGGCTTTCTTCTGAGACACTCAACCCTCCAGCCTTTCAGCCAGCAGCTGACCACGTTTGTACTGCCAGGGACACCAGTTACTTCCTCCTGGAACGCTGAAGACATCTTGTCTGGGGAGGATTTCATTTTCCACCCCGATCTTTAGTCAACTCATGTGTATTGTTACTTTTATTTTCAATTCATGTGTAAACCCTCAAATAATCAAGTTGCTGGCACTTGATTGCGACCCACAGCGCCCCTAGAGGACAGAGCGGAACTGCCCACAGGGTCTCCAAGGCTGTCAATCTTTACAGAAGCAGAGCCCAAACCACACCCACTGCCTGGAGTCCATTCTGACCCACAGCGCCCCTAGAGGACAGAGTGGAACTGCCCCAGAAGCTGCCTGCCTCATCTTTCTCCCACAGACACCAACTTTTCAGTTAGCAACTGAGCGGTTAAGCACTGCACCACCAGGACCTTTAGGTCTCAAATCGAGTCCAAAACCATCAGTACATTTATTTCCATACAAAGGCAAAGAGAGGACTTTTAGCAGTTGAGGTCGGCCTGAGATGGATTACTGTGATGGCCGTGGTGTCCCATGCGACCAGACTTCCGTCAGGGAGTGAGCATCCTTCCTGAGAAGGACTTCGAAATGCCTGCTTCCACAAACCCTGCTCATCCACGTTTGAATGTTCATAGTGAGGACCACTGATGACCAGCTGGAGACTCCAGTAAAAGTAGCAAGGGGAGAAGTCACGGAGGTCAGCATTTTTAAATTATTAGAATGGCAAAAAGAGAACTATAACACATCTTCACATGAATTAACACATTACTACCCGGGCTGTGTTAACTCACTAGTAAGCAAAGCTCCGGCTGACAATGAAATGACCAGTGTGCAAGCCACTGCCCATGACTACTGACCATTATGAGAATGAGTCTGTGGCCTGGCATCCACAGAAAACAAACAAAAACAGAGCAGCGTGTGGGAAGACCACAGGGACACAAGGAGTGAGGATGTCAGCCTGTGAGTGTTCTCCTACCATCCCTGAGAGACCTCAGAAAGCCGGTCACGACCGTCACTGAGAGACCTCGGAAAGCAGATCACTGCCATCGCTGAGAGACCTCGGGAAGCTGGCCACCGGTGTCCACCGTCGCTGAGAGACCTCGGGAAGCCAGTCTCATGTTTGGACAGAACTTCTGTGTCTCTCCAGGAAGCATTACCAAAAGGTGTCTTAAGAACTTTTCACAATCTTAGGGTTCTCTCGTCCTTTTTGACCTGGAGAACAGAAGTTCCTGGTGTTTCCTTCAACTCACTAATTGATCCCCTGCATTGAATGAGGACTGATTATGGCTCAGGGGCTGACCGAGCTCTGACGGAGAAGTCTGACTTAGAAAGTTTAGACAGTGGTTGAGACAGCAGTGCAATGATTACAGGACAACATAAAACACTGCGGCACTGGGCTGTTAATCCAGCGTCTCTGGCCCCTGGCTCCTCTGCCTTCCCTGAGATATCTTCAGATTCTCTGTCTCCTCAGTGGAGGGTTATTGTCCCGAGTGCTTGCTCTTGCCCTTGGTGTTGGCTGCGGTCACATGGATGCCGACTCTTGATCTCACGGACAACAGAACAGAATGTGGTCATCTTGTTCCATTTCCAGGATTGTTGATAAGAGTGGCCGCCTTGTGGTGGCTGTGGCTTCAGCCCCTGTCACTGGGGATCCCCCTGCCCCTGCTGACCCTCTGCTGAACAAAAAGTAAACAAAAATCTGCACAACTGGACCAATAAGCAACATCCTGAAAAACAGAGAAAAAATGAACTTGTCCGGGACTTGGTTCCACTTGGGTCTGTCATCAAAAGCCTGGAAGCAGCAGTCAGGAGAGCAGATGACGTGCTGCATTGGACAAAGGTGCTGCAGAAGCCCTCTTAAAGGTAACTGGAAAGGGACTGAAGTGCACCTGACCCAAGCCATGCCTCGATCATCGCCTCCTATGCACGTGAAAGCTGGACAATGAAAAAGGCCCGAGCAGAAGCAATGCATTCGGACTGCGGTGTGGCAGGGAACGGTGACTACACAACAGATCACCGAAGAATGAGCAGCTCGCTCCTGGGAGAAGTAAAACCAGAGCGCTCCTTGGAAGCCAGATGACGAAACTTGCTCTTGCTGACTCACTTTGGACACTTCTTCATGGAAGGCCAATCTCCGTACAGAGCCAAGACCTGCAGTCTTTTAGCCAATAGTATTTGCCACAAGTGCCTGTGAGAGACAGGTTTCCAACCATCTCTGTTCACAGCCCCCAGTGCCCACCAAAGAACTGCACACGTGTTCCAGGAACGAGTAAACGGTGAAGACAGCTGTAAGACCTCGACAGCTGTTTGCATTTGCATGGGTTTCTGCATGTTTGCTGAGTCAGCTACAAAAATGGTGTCAACATATCTGTTCCAATTGCTCCATTGTACAAAGGCCAAAAGCCTGTGGAAATGTAGGATAGCAATGTGTGCCCAGTGTCTATAAAATCTGGAGGGTATCTGTTGAGTCAGAAGGCGTTCAACTTGTTTGAAACTGGATGTGTGTTTGCTTGCTTGTTGGCCAGTAGCAGTGAATTGTCCACTGCTCCTTGCTCCCCGAAGGCCTCTGGTTTGCAGGCATCTCTCTTA
>NW_006922143.1:1148316-1149783 GCF_000298275.1 Orycteropus afer afer | reverse complement strand
CCAGTGAAAAGAGAACCCCCACCTCAAAGTGTGTAAGTTTTATGTAAACATCATACATAACATACAAACATCAAAGTGTGTAAGTTTTATGTAAACATCTTTAATTTGTTCAATTTGTCACAGCTCTTTATTTAAATAACAAAAATGCTTGTATGTTTTGGGAGCATAAACCCTAAAATGATTAACTTTTGCTTTCATGATAATTTAACTAATAATATATCACTTCTTTTCAAATATTTTTATGTTAACATCTTCAATGGAAATATGATTGTGTCCAATGGACTTTACCCAGACTACTGCTTCTTTTAGTGAAAGTCATCTGTAAATTTGTGGTCTGTTCGTTCTTTTCTTTTTCTTTTTATTATGATTTGGACAAAACCTAATAGAGCAAATTCTCTTTCCATACAGCAGTTCACATACACTTTGTCTCATGACATTGACTTCAATTTACCACAATGCAACATCTCCCCTCCCACTTCCTCCCGATAGTTACCTCTTCCCTGTGTCCTTCCCTCCATGCACTCCTGTCCCCTGAGCTGTCTCTCTGTGCATAAGCAGCCCTTTTTTCTCCCATGCTTGTTCTCTCCAAGGAGTGTATCTACCTGAGGTAAATGTTCACCTCATGTGCCTGTCTTTTGTTTGACTGGAAACCACGGGTGTGGGTTCAATTCCAGACCTCAAGGGCAGCTAGGGGCCATAGTCTCAATGGTTCCATTAGGCTCTATCATTTTCTTTTTAAATGATTTTTAGTTTTGTTCCACATTATTCTCCCACTCTTTCCAAGCTCTCCTACAGAGATCCCCCCTTGGGATGGTGGCTGGGTCAAATGATATTTCTAATTTCAATTTTTTAAGGAATCACCACACTGCTTTCCACAGTGGTTGTATTATTTTACAGTCCTACCAGCAGTGTATGAGCGTCCCAATCTCTCTCCACATCCTTGCTAACAGTTGTAATTTTCTGTCTTGCTGAACTTTTCTATTAGTACTGGGGCAAGATGGTATCTCATTGTTGTTTTGATTTGCATCTCACTAGTGGCTAATGATCATGAGCATTTTTTCATATGTTTGTTGGCCGCCTGACTATCCTCTTTGGTAAAGTGTCTATTCATGTCTTCAACCCAATTTCTAATTGGGTTATTTGTCTTTTTGTTGTTGAGGTGTGGGAGTTTTCTATAAATTCTAGAGGTATGTCCCTTGTCAGATATGTCATTGCCGAATATTTTTCCCAAATCTCTAGGTTCTCTTTTGACTCTTTTGCAGAAGTCTTTGGAAGCACATAAAAATTTAATTTGTAGAAGGTCCCATTCACCTAGTTTATCTAATGTTGTTTTCTGCATTTTGGGTTATGCTTGATAGTCTATTTATACCATATATTAAAAAACCAAACTCACTGCTGTTGAGTCAGTCCCAACTCATAGAAACCCCTCCTTGGGTTTCTGAGGCAGTATCTCTACAGAGGTAGATT